>NC_142019.1:7796988-7859488 GCF_049901735.1 Notechis scutatus | reverse complement strand
GGTTAAGCCATGGGTGTTTTTAATGATGGTTTATGAAATAAATCCCGGTAGTCCAAAGGGATGGTTTACAGTTCACAGCAAAATACATAACTACGAAGCCCAAACTTAATAAAATATATTACTCTTTGTTGTAATGACGAGGCAGTCAAGTTGTTTGATCATGAACAACTGAATCATGATGATCTTTATTGGAGTCTAGTCTTGCATTTATACACATTTTTAATTATCCTCCATCATTGGTTAACTTTGGTTACTGCTTAACTTTCGTTACTGTTTACCACAGTAATCCATACAATTAATTATCTCTAGTTAAAATCTAACATATGTTTACTTCCTCTCTCTAATCCTCCTTTAGATTAGTGACTTTGTTTACCTGAGTTGTATCTGCTTGGAAACATTCTTTATCTGAGGTTTGCCATCCGAGATTGGAACATTCCTGCAATTACAACTCTACAGCTCTTTACAGCATATATAAGCCTATCAGATGCATTCCTTTTGGAAAATTCCAGATGTGTTTTTAAGGTATAATTTGGGGCCTGGAAGATTAAAATGGTTGGGTTTGGATGACTTTAAGATAGTATATCTGGCTATTTAACAAACTGGCTGCATGAAAGTAATGCCTAATCATCTGGAATTCTTTCTGTTATCAGATTTTTATGACAGTAGGTTGATAGAAAGACAGCGTGCAAAGTTAGGGGCTGAGCCTATTCCTACAAATAATAAACCTTATTGTTATTATTGTGCTAAAACATTTGTTACCTAATCAAGGATCATAATGCTTTTTGGAAAACAGGTCATAATGCTTTTTGGAAAAATCAAATCAAGAACAGCGAATGCAGACTTTACAACCAATGACAGTTCCAATCCATTAAAATCAAAGCCCCGGGTCAGGGAACAGAAATGAAACAATCCAATAGCTGGCAAGGCCCAAATTAAATTGGCACAAAAAGATCTCCCTCGATATTTTTAGAACCACATGAAGGAAGGGACCAGACAGAGCAGTAGATTTCACAACTTTAACCAATCACAAAGAAAGTCATCTTACCCCATCCTTGCTGGCTAAACTTCAGACCATGGAATCCTGGATGAATTTCAGAGATCGCATACACAGCTTGTGTTAAACTAGAGTTTTCTCACCTTGGTTGGTTAATTAAACCACAGTTGGCTGTGTCCACAAATTACATTGTCACAAACATGGTTTATGATAGGATATAAGAAAGGCATTATACAACACATTAAAGTCACACCAAATAAACAAAGATAAAGTTCAGTGCAGTGTTTTTCAACCTTACCAACTTTAAACGTATGGACCTCAACTCCCAGAATTGAGTAAGGAATTCTGAGAGTTGAAGTCCACACATCTTAGAGTTGCAAACAATGTTTGAAAAATATTGCAGTGGGTCATCCTGTTTACTCACAACAGCTGAAGTCACCCCATCAGGGATAATCTGGAAGAAAGGAAATTAGAAGCCAACTAATAAAAAGGCAAACTATTTTATGATAAAAGAAGTTAGGGCTGGTCCATGCCATCAATCCGATTGAAAAAGGCAGGAAAAACTACTGCACCAAATGGTGAATGTGCATCAATCAATCGATCAATCAATCAATCAGTTGGCTCAACATTTTGAACCGAATTGACTTTAAACTTGGTATCCCTCAAGTATGAACAGTTTTTGCGACTCTCTCTCTGATTTCCTTGCAAATTGAGGCACTGAATCAACTCTGCAGGAAAAAAACAAAACCTGTTTATTAACCATCATCACCTTCGCTCAAGTGAAGATCACAGTTCAAAACTATTGCAGAAAGTTAACAGGTAAAGAAAAGGATAGGGCGATAAAGATGATCAGGTTGTCAGAGGTGTGTACATATTTTCCACAAAACCCCTGTTAAATTAGATTAGGAAAATTCCAAAGTTTCCAGCAATGCATAACAGAAATCTATAGGCTATATTTAATTTAAAGAGGGATGGGCAGAAGGCAGAGACAAGTGGAATGAGCCTGAATTTTTTTTTAAAATATTGATCCTGCCTTTATTGTTTTTATAAATACCTCAAGGCAGTGAACCTCTTTAATACTCTTTCCTCCTATTATTTTCCCCACAACAATAACCTTGTGAAGTGAATTGAGCTGAGAGTGAACGACTGGCCTAAAATCACTCAGCTGTCTTTCATGCCTGAGGCCGGACTAGAACTCTCAGTCACCTGGTGAATGGCCCAAGGACACACAGCCAGCATTCATGGCTAAGATGGAACTAGAATTCATTTCCTGTTTGCTAGACTGATGCCTTAGCCTTTAGACCAAACAGATGTCAAAGATTTGACAGTATTTAATAGTTACAGCTACTTAGAAGTGCAATGTGGAGAGTCCAAAAGTGTTGGTCTCAAAGCAGATGTTGTTATTATTATTATTTTTTGGGGTGATTATTCCACTGATTTAAGGCAGAGGTCTCCAAACTTGGCAACTTTAAGACTTGGGAATTGAAGTCCACATGTCTTAAAGTTGCCAAGTTTGGGGACCCCTGATTTAAGGGATTCTTAGAATGGAAGCCAATGAGTTTAGTGACTGACTTTTCCTGTACAAACCGTAGCTTTTACTCAAGTTTTTTTTCCAGGTGACTCATGTTTTCCATCTCTCCCACGGTACACACTTCTGTTGACCCTGATGCTCCATTAACCCTGTTCACCTCCTCGCTCTCCCAAGCCTGTCAACATTTCCTCAGTATGGCACTTTCTGCACAACAACATAAGGTCTACCTTTTGCACAGCCCTAAAGTAGGATGAGAGGTGGTATAAGAAGCGAAGAAAAACAGCTTCTCCTCAACTCCTAGGAGGTATCATTTGCTGTACCCATCTGGACCTACTCTATTTTGCCCGTATCATTGCTCCATCTTCTGTGGCCCACAGTAAACATTGCAAGGTCTTCTCGTACAAGACCTTGCCACATGGCTTTATCCAACGTGAACTGCTTTTCTCTCTGAAAAGCAACAAGGGATCTACAATCAGGGGTGGGATTCTACTGGTTCGCACCGGTTCATGCGAACCGGATGTTAAAGTTACAGCTGGCTCATCGAACCAGTATTTCAACGGACCAGCTGGCCCCTCCCCTCTCACCCCTCCCCTCCCAAGAGTCTCCACGCAGTCCATTATCAATGGAGGTAAGTGCAGGGTCCATTCAGGGGCTCTGGGAGGGGGAAAACTGGGCCTTCTGGAAGTCTGGAAACAGGCTTGTTTCCGGCTTCCAGAAGGCCCCTGAGCCCGGGGGAGGCTGTTTTCACCCTCCCAGAGACCCAGGGGAGGCTGTTTTCGCCCTCTCAAGGGTCCGAAAGCCCCCCGGACTCTGGAGGCCCACCGGAAACAGGAAGTTCTGGTAGACTCCACCCACCATGGCCATGCCCACCCAGCAACTGGGCAGCGAACCGGTTGCTGGGATTTTTGCATCCCACCCCTGCCTACAATCCTAAGTAGAGAATACATCTGTAGCCTCCCAGAACTGTACATTTGGAAGGATCAGCTGGTTCAATCCTTCGCCAATGGACAGGAAGTTGCTGTGCAACTTCCTCTTAAAAACTTCCAGAGATGGAGAACCACCTTCATGGATACATCCTTCCACTGTTGTACAACTCTCGCGACCATTACGTTTCCCCTTATAACTTTAGTCCTTAATGTGTTGAATAGGGTTACTCTCAACTCAGAGTATGTAGAAACTCACCCTCAGGCCTAGTAGAACTAGGATATGTTAGAACCGGGATGCTTTCGACCCAAACCTTTTATTAGGCTCGCACAAAACTAATCATGCGGCTGGTTGACTTACAGCTTTGTGGGATGTAGAAACTCCGCCACTGCAGCTTAGTCAATTGAGTACAGTTACAAAATAAGGACGCAACCGGCTGTGCCTTCCAAAGAAGGAAACAACCATGCAGAAGGAATGTGATAAGTAGAATGAAAGCACAATAGCTCTCATGT
This sequence comes from Notechis scutatus, assembly GCF_049901735.1. Classification (NCBI taxonomy): domain Eukaryota; kingdom Metazoa; phylum Chordata; class Lepidosauria; order Squamata; family Elapidae; genus Notechis; species Notechis scutatus. Next base: position 7,855,527 of record NC_142019.1, on the reverse strand, counting down.
AGCAACCAGCAATTAGTAGTGTACTCCGAGACTGGCTGGGGTTGAGATTGAGGTAGTGGAATTACTGAGACTGGATTCATTTGTTGTTGTTCAGTCGCTAAGTCATGTCCGACTCTTCATGACTCCATGGACCACAGCCCTCCTGCCCTCCACTATCTTCCAGAGTTTGCCTAAATTCATGTTCATTGCACCGATGACACTATCTGGCCATCTCCTCCTCGGCTGTCTCCATCTCCGTTTACCTTCCATCTTTCCCAACCTAAGCGTGTTTTCCAGTGAGTCCTCTCTTCTCATTTGGTGGCCACCAGAGGTGGCATTCAGCAGGTTCTGACCAGTTCTGGAGAATCAGTAGCGGAAATTTTCAACGTTTTGGAGAACCGGTAAATCCCACCTCTGACTGGCCCTCTCCCCCCATCTATTCTCCGCCTCCCGAGTCCCAGCTGGTTGGCTGGGCCTTCTTTTGTTGCCCTGCACAGGAGAACGGAGCTGGAAAGCAGGTTAATTGGGTGGGAAGGGAATGGAGATTTTGCAGTAACCTTCTCCTGCCACGCCACACCACCAAACCACGCCCACAGAACACCACGCACACCAAGCTATGCCCACAGCTGATTGGCTGGGTCTTCTTTGGTTGCCCTGTGCAGGAGAATGGAGCTGGAAAGCAGATTAGTAGGGTGGGAATGGAGATTTTACAGTATCCTTCCCCTGCCACGCCCACCAAGCCATGCCCACCAAGCCACACCCACAGAACCGGTAGTAACATTTTTTGAATCCAACCACTGGTGGCCACAGGATCAGCTTCAGGATCTGTCCTTCCAAAGGACAGTCGGGGTTGAACTGATCGGATCTCCCTTCGGTCCAAGAACATTCGAGAGTCTTCTTCTCCAGCACCACTGGATTCACACCGTGGCCTTAATTTGACCAGTACATTAATCTATCACCTGAGTTTTCAGACTACTTATGCATTCCCCCTGGTCAGTTGGTCACTAGGGAAGGACAAGAACAACATGTTCTCCACCCATGAGAATTTCCTCCCAATTCTTTTTTTTCCCTGGGAGAAATTTCTAAAGCTGAATTCTTTTTATCAGATTGACTTAAGAATCGGTAAGAAGAAGAAAAAAAAGCCTCAATCCAGCCCTACTTATTACTCTTCCTACATTGGCCCATTATCATGGTTTCTCAAACGTCCACTGAAATTGAGAAGATTGCTTGCTTGGAGATTTGCAATTACGTGTCGCGTTGATACTATTGTATGTTCCATCGCTGCCTAAGAAACCCACTTTGCAAGAATCCGAGGTCATTCAGATTAAAAAAAACTAGGGCCTTGCATTTGGAATTCCCTGACGTCTACAGTGGAAACATTTCTGGCAGGAATTTGCTATCCTGTTCCAGGTCTCGCACATTGTTGAACTTCTTCACAAGTAAAGAAAAACACGATCCAATCTTTCCTCCCCCTTCAAACACAGGGGCCACAATCAGGTTGTCTAGTAGGTTTTTCTGAATGGAGGGGGATCACTTACCATATTTGGATAAGTTGCCAAGAACAATTAGAGCGTTGTGATTGTTTAAGTGTGTGTGTGTGTGTGTCCAAAATCAGAGAGGATGTAGAAGTATGTAGAGAGGATGTAGAAGCATCCACCGTGGACACATTTCTTCTCGTACATTTTGCACGTAGTGTGAAATAAAACCTACCAGGTTATGACTTAATTCTCTTCTCAAGATGCAATCCAAACATTTGGTTTTTATGAAGCATGTTTCATTTGACTTGGGTGTCAATTACTTCAGAGTAAACATATTCTGGGTGATCTTATTAATCTTCAGCAATTTTTCCTTCTCATGGTGCAACCACGTTGGCCAACTAGCAAAACAGGTTGCATACAGGGATTCATAGCAGATTCAACCGTGTGAGCTGCAGTGTCATTTCTTTTCACTCAAAATTAGATTGAAACCCAAGGTCACAATGAAGAAAATCCAGACCCGACCAGAGAGTTATGACATATTATTGGTAACAACATATAAACCGTTTCCAGAGGAAGAAACATGTTACATTTCTTCTCCTGTGAACATTTGCATAAGGATAAGTTTTGGCAACAACCGTACTACAACAAGCAAATTATCTCCCAAATGCTGTTTAATTTCCTGCCATTTGCAACCTGCCCAGCCAGTTTCCAACAACCAGAGTCAACGAGGGAAGCCAGATTCACTTAACAACTGTGACAAAAAAGTCATAAAATCGAGCACAATTCACAGCTTGCTTAGCCACATAAATTCTGTTCCTAATTATGCTTCTAAATCAAGGACTACCTGGATGGCTCCTGTCTCTCTTATTTGAGGCTCCAGACAACCTGTGAAGGCTCACCTACCTTACCAGATACAAGAAAGCTCAACGCTGCAAAAATAATTTCTTTGCTCAGTCTTCTCATCACTACTACATCTTTTCTCCGAGGTAGATTCAACATTCACAGGCAAGCCATCTTGCTGTCATTCTTCCTTACCTCGAAGTATTCCGTTTTCAGCATTCCCGCTATTTGCAACTGTGCTCAGGAGAAATTTATGGTAGCCCACCTGAGCTTGATATTAAAACACGGGGAGGAGGAGAGAGTTCTTATGTCTCGTACTAAAGATATTTAACTGCAACAAAATCCAATCCCTTACCTGGAGTTTTATGGCAGCAATATCTGTCTCACGTTATTGGGAAAGAAACATAGTTCCTTCTAGATAAAAGATGTAACATTAACTGCAGTTTAATTACCGCTGGATTGAACTACTCAGATAAAATTCATTGTCGTGAAGTTATGGCTTAAGAAGGGAATTGCTGGAGTTTTCAGGCCAAAGGCCCATTTCAAAATCCTCTAGAAACTGGATTTCAGAGTCTCAAGGAAAGATCCATATAAAACCTGCAATGCAAGCATTCCATTTATGGAGACAGATGTAGGTGCTTTATTAGGTAATCACCTTTGTTCCTTCCTCCCCAGTTGCTGCTTGGAAATGTAGAGGCTTTTTAAAGCAGAAAGAAAAAGGCACCAATAGATTTAGTTACCAGGCATCAATTACACTTTTAAGTATTCCTTACAGAAGTTAACAATACCCGTAAACCAGCCTACAGGAAGCCCTGGAGGAAATTTCAGCTGTGGATCTGTGAATAGAAGAGATGCATAACCCCCCCCCCCCGCCCCGATTGGCTTAAAGTGAAACCAGGAAACTCAAGTCGAATTGTTAAGACTATGCAAAACCAATATTCCACCCCAGACAGTGGAGATCAGTTGTCCAAGGTGATCTGATTCTGAGTTAAATTAGTGCCAGCTTTAAAGATCAGCTTGTGCTATGGCATTTGAGACAGTCTGGACTCTTTGAAACAGAAGCAATCAGTCAGTTTTGTTGTCATCCTGGATGAAGGCAACAGAAAACCACTTCTGTATGAATTTGCCCACGAAACCCCCAGAAGTTAAACTTTTCAAAGGAGTTATATTTATATTAGTATAAGTAGTAGCATATTATGTTGCCAGAGATGGTAAACTTCCAAAGCACCTGAAGGCAGTATAAGAAACAATGGATGGGAACTAATCAAGGAGGAAACAAACCTAGAACTAAGGAAAATTTTTCTAACAGAATAATTAATCAGTGGAACAACTTGCCTCCAGAAGTTATGAATGCTCCAACACTGGATGTTTTAAGAAGAGATTGGTCTGAAATGGTGTTGGGTTTCCTGCCTAAACAGGGGGTTGGACTAGAAGACCTCCAAGGTCCCTTCCAACTCTATTATTCTGTTAAACCCATTCCCCTTTGAGATACATCTTCTCTTTTTAGAAAATAGTGTTAAGGACAGAAGGTACAATAAATCCAGAATCTAGGTTTTCAGAGCGGTCAATATTGACAATATTGACTATCTAAGGCCCATGTATTGTAATTATTATTCATATTACTAATTGCTAAGGTATATTCTTAAATTATGTTCATATAATAAATGCTTGAGGGTTGATGAACAACCTGCAACTTCTTGAAGAGTTGAAGAGTTTGGGGACTCCTGATCTAGAATGTCCTCATTTTTCCACTGTTCCACTTATTTCTCACCCCTTGTGCCCTTCGACCCTTCTTCTCTGGAGAACTGACCATGCCTGTTCCAATGTCTATGGAGATTCTCCATCATCCAGGTCGTGGTTGTCCCAATGATGCTTTTTCCAAAAGGCAACTGGGCTTTCTTGGGTTTTTTTTTTTCCTTTGAAAACATTTCACTTCTCATCCATGACGTTTCATCACTTCTTGGATGAAAAGTGAAACATTTTCAAAGAAAAACCAAGGAAGTCCAATACTTTTTTTGGGGGGGTGGGGGTGGGAAACCACCTTTGGAACATGCCTTTTCCTGGATTCTGCTGGCCACTTTCTGGGTGCAAGACATTGCCATTGAAGTAGACTCTCTTGTTCCTTCTGTAAATTCCAAAGAAATGAAGGTCTGTATTCCTAGTGTGCTACCATATCACATGTCAACCTTTATGACAGCTTAATTTAAATGACCCTGCATGGAATGGGATGTCCCATCTCTGATTTATAACCCAGCTTTGGTTTATGTTGCCATCAACTCCAAAGGCAAAGTTTGGATGTTGACCTGAAACCCTTCAGGTGCCTGATACTGGATTTATTTTTGCACTGAGCAAAGTCCTAACCGCAGCTTATCATAAATACATAATTTGCAATAGCTGCACCACAGGTTTCATCTGTGTGATGATCATAGTGCATCAGGAAGCCAAGGATATTTCTCCCCCCACCCCTCAAATGCTTTTGTTTACATCTTTATATGATTTTTTTATGATTTTATCACAATGGACCATCTTGATAATCTTTATTCATTGACATTGCTTCCCTGTGTCTGTCTGTATCGCTTCAGGTATTAATTTTCTGCACGCAAGGAAAGTACAGACTGTTCTGCTGTCTCTGGGCCCCTCATTCCGTTGTAAAGGATAATTTGATTTGGGCTTCAGATATGAGCATTGCAAATGAGAAATGGAGAATTCCTGTAAACATTTCCCTGCATATTTTTAGGAAATGCAGAAGGAGAGACAGAGAGAATTAAAATAATTCAAGGCTTGATGTTCTGCCTCTCTCAAACCAATGAGAAAAGTCCTAAGATACCAAGAAATCATTGAGACATCATCCTGTTCTTTGTACTAGCTTAGAGTGACTTTTAGTCTGATAATGATTGTCTGATATAAGCACTCAAGTTGTTGTTGTTTTTAAAGGTGCAGTACACAAATTTGAGGTGGTAACATTGAGTGGTTATCGTTTAATATAATTAATCTCCTGGGATCTGGAGGATATTCAGCTATTACTTGTCGGGGGTGGCAAGATCAAGAGAGGTTGGGCTGATTGCATTCATGTTTTCTGCAGCACGAAGCTGGCTATGGTTGGAGAAGAGAAGTCATTGGACTTCATGCTCTACTGTGCCAGGAATAAATTTCCCCCTTGAACAGCCGAATACCTGCAAAGAGCCATCAACCAAAGACAAACAAGAGGGACGCTATTGAGGTTGAATCAATTGGTGCACTGTAGCAACTGGGTTCGTAGGAAGGGCTTCTTTTTGACGTGGTGCCTGTTCAGTGGAGAGCATCGCTTCTTGGAGAGGTTTCAGTTTCTCATTTTGGGGATGATGGTGGAGGTGGGGATGAGGACAATAAAGCCTTTGTAGGGATAAAATGTGGCTGATGTAAGCTTGCGAGCAATGCCGAATTGAAGGAAGGCATTGAGGCACCAAGAGAAAAATCAAGAGGAGGAGGAGGAGGAGGAGGGAAGGGGAAGAGGAGGAGCAGGTGGTGGTGGAGGAGGAGGAAGGAGGAGGAGGAGGAGGAGGAGGGGAGGAGGAGGAGGAGGAGGGAGGAGGAGGAGGAGGAGGAGGAGGAGGAGGAGGAGGAGGAGGAGGAGGAGGTGGAGAAGAGGAGGAGGAAGAAGTGGTGGAGGAGGAGAAGGAGAAGGAGAAGGAGGAGGAGGAGAGGAGGAGAGGAGGAGGAGGAGGAGGGGAGGAGGAGGAGGAGGAGGAGGAGAGGAGGAGGAGGTGGAGAAGAGGAGGAGGAAGAAGTGGTGGAGGAGGAGAAGGAGAAGGAGAAGGAGGAGGAGGAGAGGAGGAGGAGAGGAGGAGGAGGAGGAGAGAGGAGGGAGGAGGAGGAGGAGGAGAGGAGGAGGAGGTGGAGAAGAGGAGGAGGAAGAAGTGGTGGAGGAGGAGAAGGAGAAGGAGAAGGAGGAGGAGGAGAGGAGGAGGAGAGGAGGAGGAGGAGGAGGAGAGAGGAGGAGGAGGAGGAGGAGGAGGAGGAGGAGGAGAGGAGGAGGAGGAGGAGAGGAGGAGGAGAGGTGGAGAAGAGGAGGAGGAAGAAGTGGTGGAGGAGGAGAAGGAGGAGGAGAAGGAGGAGGAGGAGAGGAGGAGGAGAGAGAGGAGGAGGAGGTAGAGAAGAGGAGGAGGTGGAGAGAGGAGGGGAGGAGAGGAAGGAGGAGAAGAAGAAGAGGAAGAGGAAGAAGAAGGAGGGAGGAGGAGGAGGAGGGAGGAGGAGGAGGAGGAGGAGAGGAGGAGGAGGAGGAGGAGAGGAGGAGGAGGTGGAGAAGAGGAGGAGGAAGAAGTGGTGGAGGAGGAGAAGGAGGAGGAGAAGGAGGAGGAGAGAGAGGAGAGGAGAGGAGGAGGAGGTAGAGAAGAGGAGGAGGTGGAGAAAGAGGAGGAGGAGGAGGAGGGAGAAGAAGAGGAAGAGAGGAAGAAGAAGGAGGAGGAGGAGGAGGAGGAGGAGGAGGAGGAGGAGGAGGAGGAGGAGGAGGAGGAGGAGGAGAAGGAGAAAGAAGGAGGAGGAGGAGGAGGAGGAGGAGGAGGAGGAGGAGGAGGAGGAGGAGGAGAAAGGAGAAAGGAGAAAGGAAAGAAGAAGAAGAAGAAGAAGAAGAAGAAGAAGAAGAAGAAGAAGAAGAAGAAGAAGAAGAAGAAGAAGAAGAAGAAGAAGAAGAAGAAGAAGAAGAAGAAGAAGAAGAAGAAGAAGAAGAAAACAATGTTGCTTAGAACTTTTGATGTTGCACTGCACTAAGCATTGGCTTAGCAGGTGACATAACCCCATACCTGGTGGCTTATGAACCATGTTTTATAGCAAGGGTCTTCAAACTTGGCGAATTTAAGACTTGTGGACTTCAACTCCCAGAATTCCTGAGCTAACCTGACTGCAGGAGGAATTCTGGGAGTTGAAGTCCACAAGTCTTAAAACTGTCAAGTTTGCAGACCCCTGTTTTATAGCTTAGCCTGCCTTTCACCAAGCCAGCTGCAGCACAAACCAGTAAAGCCAATCAACCCAATTGCTCTTTAACTGCACAGGGAAAGCTGTCCAGAGGACATTACACCCCCATAAAGTCCAAGAGGTATTTAAGTCCATTTTCAGCAAAAGGCCATTTACTGCTTTCACAAGGAGGCGAGACTAAATACCACTTAACAGAAGAAAACCAAAAACCCAAAAAAAACCTTGCAAATAAAAAGACCAGCTATTTTACTCCACAATTTTGTCCTCTGGAAGCTTTTCAAGGCACCAAGGCCGATTGTACTGTCATCTGTAATATTGCCTTCAAAGTTATCTATCACAAGGCATCTGTGTGACACTGGAACAAACAGGGTTTGGATTGTAACCAGAGAGTCCTTTTTCTCATTATATCTCGCAAACAAAAGCCTTCACATCATATCTGGAGGAAAACAAGCTTCCTTTTGCCTTCCCCATTAATAATGGCAGGGAGACAACTTTCTTTTCATCTGCCAATAGCTAAGAGTTGGCATAAGCTAAAATAGGGTGTTTTTTTTCCTCTTTCCCTCTATTTTTAAATAGTGGCTTTGAAAGCAAACGGGTGTTTAACTGTGAAGAAGACTGACCTAACTTAGGACTGTCCCTTTCAGGTTTTATTTTGAGGATAAAGGACCACAAGAAACTGGAAGAATCAGCCCTTGGAGGGATCCAACCCGAATGAGCCCCTGGGCAGAAAACAAGCGTGAGACTTCCTGATCATAAGTCTCCCTTTCTCCTTCAGTTCTTTTAAAATAGCATTCATTATGATACCTGGAGATTCAGCATCTGCTACGATGACGCATGTGTATATTTCATCTCTGGCAACGCATAGCTATAAATCCAGCATATTTTCTTTCTCTTTAGTCCAGTTGGGGCTCGAGCAGGACAGAAAACCAAGGAGATTTACTTACCCTTCTTGTAAATGGCTAGGACTTGCTGGGATCCCATGGTTGGGTCTTAAATTTTGCAAATAAATGGACCCAGATTGAAATTTTTAAGACCCAATCTCCCCACAGAGCATAGGAAAAGGTCAGCCAGAAGATGGTTGATCAAAAATAACCGATCTAGAGAGAGAGAGAGAGGGACAGGAAAGTTCAAGGGGTGAAATAGATGGCTGGTTCTATATCAGCAGAATTCATTGTAATATTTAAATGAGAAGAGGTGGGCAATCCGTTTGTGCCTATGTCTGCCTCCCCTAGAAACCGCCCACTTATTAGTCCGAGCCGATCCAATCCTGGAAGGCAGCAGGAAGTGGAGGTGGAGGAATCACAGCTTTTAAAAGAGACTCATGGCTTCTGATGTCATTAGGAATGAATAAGAGTGCACCAACAGTGGGTAAAAAGGAAGGAAGGAAGGAAGGAAGGAAGGAAGGAAGGAAGGAAGGAAGGAAGGAAGGAAGGAAGGAAGGAAGGAAGGAGAAACAGAGAGAGAAGAAATAGGGAGGGAGGGAGGAAGGAGAAATAGGAGGAGAGAAGAAATAGGGAAGGAAGAAAGGAAGGAAGGGGGAAGAGGAAATGGAGGGAGGAAGAAGAAATGGGGAAGGAAAGAAGGAGAAAGAGGGAGGGAGAACAAATAAGGCAGGCAGGCAGGCAGGCAGGCAGGCAGGCAGGCTGGCAGGAAGGAAGGAAGGAAGGAAGGAAGGAAGGAAGGAAGGAAGGAAGGAAGGAAGGAAGGAAGGAAGGAGGAGAAACACAGAGAGAAGAAATAGGGAAGGAAGGAAGGAGAAAGATGGAGGGGAGAAGAAATAGGGAAGGAAGAAAGGAGAAACACAGAGAGAAGAAATAATGAGGGAGAGAGGAGAAATAGGGAGAGAGAAGAAATAGAGAAGGAAGGAAAGGGGAAGGGGAAACAGGGAAGGAGGAAGAAGAAATGGGGAATGAAGGAAGGAAAGAAGGAAGGAAGGAAGGAAGGAAGGAAGGAAGGAAGGAAGGAAGGAAGGAAGGAAGGAAGGAAGGAAGGAAGGAAGGAAGGAAGGAAGGATGGATCTCTGGCTGTCTCAGGGCTGTATGCAATAAAATGAAAATAAAATAAAAAAATCAATGTGTGCTAAGAAAGAAACAGCAATGAGAGTGAAGCGTCTGTGCTGAGCAGACCAGATCAACAGTCAGCAGCAATTTATTGCACACTGAAGTTTGCCCGGGTCACTTTTAAAAAAAATATACAGTTTTATTAGGTGATAAAATAAGAGCAGGTCTCTGTGTAGTTGGTTGGATATTGCAGGGGTGGGTTCTCATCCTTGGCAGCTTAAAGAACTTCGACTCCAAGAATTCTGGAAACCAAAGACCAGACTCCTTCAAGTTGCCAAGATTGGGAAAACATTGGGGTAGGAGGTTAGTCCAAAGTTCCCAGGGATGTAATACCAAGACTCTAGATGGGTATATTAGAAGCCAGGAGAGGATAAGGCAGACACGAAGCCACAGGGGGAAAACTCATTATTGCTTTCATCTCGTGGGAACAGGGAGAAGCGTAATTTTCTCCACTTGTAGAAAAGTGAGTTCAGATTTCCCTGTACAAAGCTAAGCTATGCTGCATGCCATTTCCCCAAAGCGCATCTCACAAGATTGGGTGTGCAGAACCACTGCTCTTAACTACCAAGGCACAACCTCCGCCTAAGTACCCAAAGTTGAGGAGCTGTTTTTCTAGGCTTGGTTTTCTAGCATAGCCTGGACGATTGGATAATGGTAACTCATTCTAGTGCTGAGCCATTTTGCATTCTTTTTGGTCAAAAGTATGGGTTTTAGTTGAACGAGCAAAGAAGCAAAGTAGTAGCTGAGGACTGGCCAACTTTTCCCAACCTCATGCTCTCCTACTAAGTTTCACTTCACTCTCATGATCCTAGACTGCTAAGGATTGTGGGAACTGAAGTCAAATGCATCTTTAAAGAAGGTTGGCCAAAGGTCCATCTACCACACTTTTAGAGGAATGTCCATCATTTGGAGTGGCTGAACATGTTCTTTCCCCAAGGGAAGCCCAAGATATGCCTCAATGGTGTAGTCTACATGGATTCCTAAGACCCTTAGCAGCTGCTCAGGCATCCCAAAATCTGAATCCAGGACTTGTATTGTCTTGACTAAATGTTACAGCTACAATTGGAAAGATCTCTGTGAGTTTGAGGCACAGGTCTTGGTTCTCATCCGTCCCAAGGAATGGAAAAATCTGCCTTGAGCCAGGGAAATAAACCATGGTGGAAAAAAAAAAAGCAGAGAAGGATGAGTGCCATGTCCACTGAGAAAGTAAACCTGCCCATGTTGGGTGGTTTTTAACGTAGCCTGATTTTATCCAGCTGGGCTTCATGAATAAATATTACTCCCTGCCTTTTGTTCCACACTGTTTCAGCTTCTTCCTATTTTGCTCGGAAAACAATGTTACTTAAGCATCTCTGGCTGAGATATAATTGGAGCTTCTTATTCCCTTCTTCTTCTTCTTGGGGGAGGAAGGGTCAGTTAAACAAGATCCAAGATATGAGAAATTGCAAACTGCCCTTATTATTGCAAAAGGACACACTGTGCTGAAACAAAATTTTCCAAGCCAGCTGCTATGGTGAGAATTTAGCTAGCTTAGAATTGGGGCCCACAACCTTGGCAACTTTATGACTTGTGGACTTCAATGGCTGGCTGAGGAATTCTGGGAGTTGAAGTCCACAAGTTTTTCAGTTGCCAAGGTTGGGGAACCTTGCCATAGAACATTTCCTCCATATAGGTGGAGAATGGTAGATTTTCTCCTCTCTAAAACCCCCAAAGCCACCCAGAGTCACATGATAGTCAGATGGGTGTTGTAATGACGAGGCAGTCGAGTTGTTTGATCATGAACAACTGAATCATGATGATCTTTATTGGAGTCTAGTCTTGCATTTATACACATTTTTAGTTATCCTCCATCACTGGTTAACTTTGGTTACTGCTTAACTTTTGTTATTGTTTAGCACAGTAATCCATACAATTAATTATCTCTAGTTAAAGTCTAACATATGTTTACTTCCTCTCTCTAATCCTCCTTTAGATTAGTGACTTTGTTTACCTGAGTTGTATTTGCTTGGAAACATTCTTTATCTGAGGTTTGTCATCCGAGATTGGAACATTCCTGCAATTACAACTCTACAGATGGGTGACATATAAATGAATAAAATCTGTAGTTTGTAGACTACAGACTACTCAACTACTAAAATGCAGACTATTTACAGCTGGTATTTGTTGCATGATAATAGTGATAGCAACATTGATAGGTACCCTGTGTGGAAAAGCCTCCAATCTCCCCTATAAATTTTCTTGGTTTTTTTCCTCCCCAACTGCTCCTTTCTCTGAAAACGGAAAGCACGTCAACCCAGGAGAAGCGTGTTTGAGACCTTCCAAATTGCAACCTGCCTACCAGACCGACGCGAACCAAACCAATAGCATCTCCATGCCATCTTCCACAGTTTAAAAAAGTACCTCCTAAAGCTGGTATTTTGTGCCACTGAGTGGAGGAAAAAGAATACTTCAAGCCAGTATAAGGAGCATTGTTTTGGATCTCTACAACTCTTTATCAACACACCTCCAGTTTTATTTTGCAGTTGTGAAGCCTGTGAGCTAGACTAGAGAGAGATTAAGTGGTCAAGACAGCTTGACCAACTCATCACATTTAGCAGAAATGAGCTAACGTCCGGAGCAGCCAGCTCCCCGAAGTTGATTTTGCTTCCATCTCATAAGTGCCACATGCCACTAGGCTGAACTGCTCTTCAGTGTCACCTTGACATCTTACAAAAAGAATGAAAAAAGAAATGAACTACTTCCAAGTTTTACCTCACAGGCAAATTATCCTATCTGGAGTGGTGCTCTCCAGTTCTCAATGATGATGAATTATTAGATCAAAAGAGCCTCTGCTTGGAACATCTTGTTGTCCCCAGTAAGTCCTGAACATCTTCCATTTGGCCTCCACAATTCATCATTAAAAATAATAAGCAATTGAGGTTTGTGTCTCGGATGCCAAACCATTCCAATAACACTAAAGCTTTGGAGAAAGAAAAGTGATCAAGAGCAGCTTCTTCCAACTCAAAGATTATAGAAATGCTGAGAGCCCCCTTGTCTCCTTTTATTTTATGAAATAGCTTATTAGAAGTAAAACCCAAGAAATAGCCTTCAAAATGCAGTTGAAGGCCAAATCCAAGCAGCCTTAGATACCCTACCGTGAGCTACAAACGAAGATGTCATCTAGCCAGCTTCAGGATCATACAATCAGTGCAATATCATCATGGCTTTTTTCCTTACTATAAAAGTGGTCAACCTGAAGACCCTCAGAAGTTGCTGAGCTACAACCCTTCACAGTTCCTGCTCACCAGATTAAAGAGATGCTGGGAGCTGTAGTTCTGAAACACCTGGGAAGGGACAAGTTATGATGATGGTTTAGTCTACTTGTACGTGGCTTCCCATTGTTCCAAACTGTAGAGTTGTAATTGCAGGAATGTTCCAATCTCGGATGGCAAACCTCAGATAAAGAATGTTTCCAAGCAAATACAACTCAGGTAAACAAAGTCACTAATCTAAAGCAGGATTAGAGAGAGGAAGTAAACATATGTTAGACTTTAACTAGAGATAATTAATTGTATGGATTACTGTGCTAAACAGTAACGAAAGTTAAGCAGTAACCAAAGTTAACCAATGATGGAGGATAACTAAAAATGTGTATAAATGCAAGATCGTCATGATTCAGTTGTTCATGATCAAACAACTTGACTGCCTCGTCATTACAACAAGTGGCGGATGAACAGGGACCCTCTTACTTCATCCAGCAAGGATTTGATGCACCTTCAACCCTTTGTGGTTTCTTCAACCTTTTGGTTTCTGTAAGTATGGGGTCTTCGCTTTCTGAGGAACAAAGGAAGCATGTAGATGAATTAGGCTATTTGTTGAAGAAAAATAATACCGAAGTACCACAGAGAAATCTCTTAAGGCTGGTCCAGGAGATTGCAGCTCAGTGCCTATGGTACCCAGAAAAGGGGTCTTTAAAATTAACTGATTGGGAATGTATTGGGAAAACATTGCATACTGAACCTCGAGCAAAAATAGAAGTTTTGCATCCTGAAGCAGTTTGCAGTCAACCATTACCATGAAAAATTCAACAGTTAAAAATGCATCCAATTTTAAAAGCAAGGGGAAGATCTTGAGAGGGACCATGTAAGGTCATTTTTCCACACTTGAACTAGACAACATCCTGAACCCAGAGCTATGGTATCCATGCCTAGCCACAATGATGCCAAAACAATGACATCTGCATTGTGTTGCCATGACAGGCTTCTGTATGTGTTCCACAATGTTGCTTGGAAGTACGTAGGAAACAAGAACATGGTCAAAATCATGATGCACATCTCACTTTAAACATAAGTGAGTTTCCTCACTGCTTGAACATGAAGAACTAGGGGCAATAGAAAGGGTTCTTCCAAATATGGAAACTCTTTGGGCAATAAACCGAGGGTGTTCAAGAGATTTCTGGGGATGCAGGTTCTGGAAAGTTCTCCTTTTCCTTCTTGGGAGGTTCCATGAAGGTATTCTACTTGTGTATTTTCAAATCAGCAGAACAGTTTGTTAGCACCGGATGGCATCTCCGTAGGGTCCCTTTCCTTTGTGTCCAACTTGACCATTAAATGGGATGAAGACATTAAAGAAAGACACACTCATTTCAGGATGCACAAATAGACCTGTTTTGCACCTCCTGAATAGGATCAGATGGGACACCCTAAGCTGTTGTCCAGAGGTGGTATTTGGCAGATTCTGGCCAGTTCTGGAGAACCGGTAGCGGAAATTTTGAGTAGTTTGGAGAACCGGCAAATACCACTTCTGACTGGCCCTGCTTCGATCTATTCTCTGCCTCCCATTGAGTCCCAGCTGATCGGCTGGGTCTTCTTTTGTTGCCCTGCACAGGAGAACGGAGCTGGAAAGCAGGTTAGTGGGGTGGGGAGGGAATGGGATATTACAGTAACCTTCCCCTGCCATGCCCATCAAGCCACGCCCACAGAACTTGTAGTAAAAAAAAAAATTAATCCCACCACTGTTGTTGTCCCTTCTAAAAGGGGCCATTGAAGTATATTTTTAAATGTAACTTGAAGGAGAAAAATGGATGTGTATTACTTGAATTGAACCAAATTAATGTGGAGAAAAATTTAAATGTAATTATACTTGGTTTTTCTTCTACCCTACCAATCTCTTTCTCCTAGGTCATGCCCGTTTTGGAATGCCAACTGTAGGTTAAAGCAGGATGCACATCAATGACCCTTTCTGCCCGCTAACACACACACACACACACACACCACTTTAAGGCAAAATATGAACTTTTGAAATCCCTGCTCAAAAATGCAGATGGCCTTGGAAAGCAAATCTCATTATGCTCTGCCCCAAATGCCTGCATGTTAAAAAGGATCATATGATTTGCAGGATGTGCTGCTCCGACATCCAAGTTTTAAAAATAGAGGCCAAGTTTTCATTGCAGCAACTAAAGACTCATGATTAGGTTACACATCACTTTGAAGGGACAGTCAAAAGCCGGAGTGGACTTCTGGGGCAAATAGCCTACAGAGTCAGTATTTCATAGAGTCTTTTTGGGAAGAGGAAAACAACAAAAGAAGTGGTGAGGAAACAGAGTCATTTTTGTGAGATTGGGCAGAGGGGTTCATATACATTTGAGAAAGAAAGAAAGAAAGAAAGAAAGAAAGAAAGAAAGAAAGAAAGAAAGAAAGAAAGAAAGAAAGAAAGAAAGAAAGAAAGAAAGAAAGAAAGAAAGAAAGAAAGAAAGAAAGAAAGAAGAAAGAAAGAAAGAAAGAAAGAAAGAAAGAAAGAAAGAAAGAAAGAAAGAGAAAAAGATAGCAGAAAGAGAAAGTGAGAAAGAAAAGGAAAGAAAGAGTGTGAGAGAGAGAAAAAAAGAGAAAAAAGAGAGAAAGAAAGAAGGAAGAAAAAGAAAGAGAAATGAAAAAAGAGAAGACAGAAAGAGAGAGAAAGAAAGAAAGAAAAAAAGAGAAACAGCAAAAAAGAAAGTGAGAAAGGAAGAGGAAAGAAAGAGGAGAGAGAGAAAGAAAAAGATAAAAGAGAGAGAGAAAGAAAGCAGAAAGAGAAAAAGAGAAAGAGAGAAAGAGAGAAAGAAAGAAAGAAGAAAGAAAGAAAGAAAAGAAAGAAAGAAAGAAAGAAAGAAAGAAAGAAAGAAAGAAAGAAAGAAAGAAAGAAAGAAAGAGAAAAAGAGAAACAGAAAGCAAAAAGAGAAAAGTGAGAAGAGGAAAGAAAGAGTGAGAAAGAAAAAGAGAAGAGAGAGAGAGAGAAAGAAAGAAGGAGGAGAAAGAAAGAGCAAAATAAAGAGAAAAAGAGAAAGAGAGAAAGAGAAAGAAAGAGAAAAAGAGAAACAGAAAGCAAAAAGAGAAAAGTGAGAAAGAAAGAGGAAAGCAAGAACGAGAGAGAGAGAGAAAAAGAGAAAAGAGAGAGAGAAACAAAGAAGGAAGAAAAAGAAAGAGAAACAGAAAGAGAAAAAGAGAAGACAGAAAGAAAGAGAGAGAAAGAAAAAGAAAGAAAAAGAGAGAGAAAGGGATGTAGAGTCACTACAGGTAGTCCTTGACTTACAATGGTTTGTTTAATTACCATTCAAAGTTACGACGTCACTAAAAAAAAGTGAGTTATGACCCCCTTTTTTCACACTTAACGACTGTTGCAGCATCCTCATGGTCAAGTGAACAAAATTCAGCCACTTGGCCACTGGCTCATACTTATAACGCTTGCAGTGTCCAGGAGTTCAATGATTCCCTTTTGAATCCTTCCCCCAATCAAGATCAATGGGGACTCACGGAACCGCCAACAACTGCAGCAATCCGCTTAACAAACGTGGCGAGAAAAGTCGTCAAATGGGGTAAAACTCTTACGTAAAACCAACCTCTCGCTTCGCACGTCAATGTTGGGCTGAATTGTGGGTGTTCGGTTGAGGACGACCCACCTTTAAAGCCACCCCCAAGTGTTTCTCCTCACCTCCTGCGCTGTTAAGGCCTTGGGATCTTTGGACGAGCTCATCTGCTATATTTACTTGGCTAACCCTCCATTCTGCATAGCGGCTTCTCTTCCACCTCTATCCCATCCTCTCTGCCCAATGTGAGAGTCAATTCAGGCCAAGGTAGAGCTCTGCCCAAAAAACGGCTGCATTTTTATTTTATTTCTTTCTTTTTAAATTAAGGAAAGGGAAGGGGGAGAAAAAAAAAGGCAGGAAGCTGCAGCATCAGAAATTGGATCCTCTGTTTCACTCTGCAAAGGAAATCCAGAAAACTGCACCCAGCGTCGGCTCAGCATGCCTGCCTCAGCCTCTTGCACGCGTTGTCTGCGTGATCGGATTGCGCAGAGCCCCTTAAGAAACTGAAGCTGGTGTGGCTGCAGAGGGGGAGCCTCTGGTCTATGACATGTTAAAGGCTGCAGGAGGAAACTGCCTTGGCAAGAGTTGGGGTTTGGGGCTGGATTTTTCACCAGGCTCTAACGGAGGAGGTCTGTCATTGGAGTGAGTCCTTGAGCCTCGTGGATCCGTCCCCTCAGAGACTTTGCAAGCTAATTGCAATGTTTAGAGCAGCCAAAGGAGAAAATGATTAAATGCATCGCCACAGACTCATCTTATTAACTATATAAAACGTTGGCTTGAACAGGAAGGGAGGGGCAGGCTTGCTTGAAATAAGCTGAGCTCCTGGTGGCATCATGGACATAGAGGTCCCATTAGTTCTCCGGGCAGCTGAAGGGAAGTAGCTTGACATTGCCTTCTTCCGAGGAAGAGGAGAGGAGAGGAAGAAAGATATAAAGAAGGAGAGAAGAGGAGAGGAGAAGAGAAGGAGAGGAGCAGAGTGGAAGAAGGAGAGAAGAGGGGAAGAGAAGAAGGAGAGGAGAGGAAGAAGGAGAGGAGAAGAGAAGAAGGAGAGAGGAGAAGAGAGAAAGAAGGAGAGGAGAGGGAGAGGAAGAAGGAGAGGAGAAGAGAAGAAGGAGAGAGGAGAGGAGAGGAAGAAGGAGAGGAGAGGGAGAGGAAGAAGGAGAGGAGAAGAGAAGAAGGAGAGAGGAGAGGAAGAAGGAGAGGGAGAGGGAGAGGAAGAAGGAGAGGAGAGGGAGAGGAAGAAGGAGAGGAGAAGAGAAGAAGGAGAGAGGAGAGGAAGAAGGAGAGGAGAGGGAGAGGAAGAAGGGGAGGAGAAGAGAAGAAGGAGAGAGGAGAGGAGAGGAAGAAGGAGAGGAGAGGGAGAGGAAGAAGGAGAGGAGAAGAGAAGAAGGAGAGAAGAAAAGAAGGAGAGAGGAGAGGAGGGAAAGGAGGAGTGGAGAGGAAGAAGGAGAGGAAAAAGGAGAGGAGAAGAGAAGGAGAGGAGAGGAAACAGCAGAATTGAGACCAAGACCAAGACCCAATGATCTTGCTCATCAAGGCCTTCCACAGCATTATCTTTGAATGCTTTATGTCAGAGTTGGGCAACTATGGCACCTTGATGATCTGTGGACTTTATGCTGGCTTAGGAATTCTGGGAGTTGAAGTTCACAAAGGGGCCGTGGTTGCCCACCCATGCTTTATGTGCTTCTGTGTTCCAGCAAAGCTTTAGTCCGGTTTCCAGTTTTGGTGGAAACCATGTGGACTTCTAAGCCTGAGGTGTCAATCTTCAAGTATAAATACTTTTTTCCCCATGGAAGCTGAGAACAGTGCAATTTCCTTCTCTGAAAGGGATCAGATGCAGGAAATTGTTCTTCCTGCACTCAATAGAAGGGCCTCATTTCCTATTTATTTGCCAGCTCTGGGTCAATTCACATGGCCCAGGGAGTTGGCCAATTCTTTTTCCCTCCAGCTGGACAGGCAACAAACTGGACATCCAATGGCCAGCTGTTCACAAAAAACACAGGCCATTATCTGGGCAAGGCGTTTGCAACACAGAGAGAGGTTGAGACTTTAGAAAGAGTCCAGAAAAGAACAACCAGGATGATGAGGGGATTGGAGGCTAAAACATACGATGAACACTTGCAGGAACTGGGCCTGGCTAGTCTAGGGAAGAGAAGGACCAGGGGAGACATGTTTCAATATACAACAATATGTTTGAACCAGTTCACCATCTTAGATGGGAGGATGGAGGTCCTTCAGATATGGAAAGTTGGTCTTATCAAACACAGGATAATGTTACCTTGTGAGAAATGTCCATGGAGATTCTCAATCATCCAGGTTCATGGTTGTCCCAAAGTTGCTTCTTCAAGAGGCAACTGGACTTTCTGGTTTTTCTTTGAAGATGTTTCACTTCTCATCCAAGAAGCTTCTTCAGCTCTGATTGGATGGTGGGGAAGTATATAAATGCAATGCAAGGACTATAAACCTTGCCATTCCCCACCATCTGTTGTGGTTAGCCGGCAGCTGGTGCGGATGGCTGAGGAGAGCGAGGACTCAGATGAGGGGCCAGGACCATTAGGGAATGGACTGCTGCCTTCAGAGATTGTGGGAGCTGGCAGCAGCGATGAAGAGGTTCCCGAGGAGCCTGTGCCAAGTGCCTGTACATGCAGGATTGCTCGTAGGAAAAAGCAGCTGCAACAGCACGGGTCACTCGGGAGTAAGGCTGCAAGGTAACGGCCCCTCCTTCAAGAAGATAAAAGCCAGCTGTGAAGCGAACATTCTTTGCAGGAAGCAAAGACATTTTGAAACTCAGCCTCGTGGACCTTACAGTATCTTAATTTGGTATTTGACTCTTGTGAAATATTTCTTATCTGTGATTTTTGGTAGCCTCGCACAGTTTTGACGAGGTTTGTGTTTATCAAAGTTAATTAGTTTGCAGCAGCCTTTTTAACCGGGGATTTGTGAGACTCATTAAAAGGTTTCTGTTCCTTTTGGTTATTGTTTGTCTTATTGGAAAAGGGTTTGGGTCAGAATGAAACCAGTCAGAGCTGAAAGAGCTTCTTGGATGAGAAATAAAACGTCTTCCAAAAAAAACCCAAACACCAACCACCAGAAAGTCCAGTCATGAAAAAGCACTTTTGGGACTACCTTGTGAAACGAGCTCATTCAGAACTTATCGGAAGCAAGACTAGAGGTGGCAAGTGGTAGGTTAGTCCCACACCAAGCCAATGACAAGAACCATCACGGAGCTTGGATTTCTTTACAGAAGTCAGTTGGTTCTCTTGATCCCTAAATTATGGATCCGGGTGATTTAGATTAAGCTGTCTTGTTGTGGTACTTGGGTCATACATCTCTCATCAATCCCAGACAGTGTGGCCGGGGTTAATGAGAGTTGCACAAGAAAATATCTGGATGCCGTCAAATCAGAAAATAGATCCTGGAGTGATTTATAATAGGTTCGTGAGAGGTTCTTCTTATTCCCAACACTTGGATGTTCAAAAGCGAAATTGCAGATTCTCAAGCAACAAGTGGCAATCACATCTTTTTCAACCAGTGTTCCTGGTCTGCATAAGATGAGCAATAATCTGTTGTCTTTGAATGTGGTAATGGGTGCAGCATGAAAGGGGATTGTGGATGACTCTGTAGTTGCATTATCTCAATTATTAGGTACTAGCTCTATACCCCTGCTTCGCTATGAAACTATGTGGTCGGGCTTAGTTTTGGGGGAGGAAAATAAGGGGGGGGGGATTCTGCCTCTCGGTATTCATCTGGCTAGCATCCAGTCAGTGTATGAGAGAGTTGAGGGCTGTTTGGAAACTGAAAGAGTATTTGCTGTGTGAGCAAGAAGAAGACAATAAGGAGCCTGGGCGTGGCTTAGCTCAACTGTTCTGTACTAAAGCTGCTTAGTGCTGTGAATCTGAATCTGAAACTTCTCTCCTCTGCTTGTGTTTTGCCTTTGGAACAGAGTTCTTTTCAGGTGGGGAGGGGGAGTAGAACTCCTTAGCATCAGAGTGTGTTAATTACTGTATCAAGAAATAGTAATGATCTGATGCTCATTTCGAAAAATCCTTTCTTAGTGAGCACCTAGAAGCCAAGAGGAACAAACGTGCCAAATTTCAAGTTTGTAGGCTTTACGGTTCTGGAGATTTTGCGATGATCCGTGAGGGGTATTTGTATATACATATAGATTACTTGAAGATCACCTTTAAACCACTTATTTGTATTTGACTTCAGTCCTTTGCAACCACGTTAACTTGATTCCATCCTAAGCAATAATGTTATATTTTGTCCTGCTCCATGTCCATCACCATTCGGTAGCTGATGGAGGTTCACCCCATCCCGTGGCAACCACAAATAGTGGCTGATCAATTTTAGGTGGTTCTAGTAAGACAATATAAGGAATGAGATCTGCTAGCTCAAAATTGTACAGTCCTTCTCTGGATCTAGTTTGGACAGGAAAGGCTGAGATATGGGTAGAATTGTTTTTTCTTTGGCAGGGAATCAATGATCTTTGCTCCCTGCCACATAAATTATGAGCCTTTCCTTATAGCCAGGAAATCTGAAAAGATGCCAGCCACCCAGGCACAATTGCTGAGAAAAAGTTCTAGATATTGCAAGCACAAGTGTGTGGGGAAATGGAATGATATCATTTGGATTAAGAGCAGACCAAAAAAAAAAAAAATCACCTCATCAAAGAAGATTCCATTCTTCTTCTTCTTCTTCTTCTTCTTCTTCTTCTTCTTCTTCTTCTTCTTCTTCTTCTTCTTCTTCTTCTTCTTCTTCTTCTTCTTCTTCTTCTTCTTCTTCTTCTTCTTCTTCTTCTTCTCCTTCTCTCCTCTCCCTCTCCCTCTCCCTCTCCCTTCCTCCTCCTCCTCCTCCCCTCCTCTCCTCCTCCTCCTCCTCCTCCTCCTCCTCCTCCTCTCTTCTTCTTTCCTCTTCCTCTTCCTCTTCCTCTTCCTCTCCTCCTCCTCCTCCTCCTCCTCCTCCTCCTCCTCCTCCTCCTCCTCCTCCTCCTCCTCCTCCTTCTTCTTCTTCTTTTGGTTGCAATGAGTCACCATCATATTTTCAGATGACATGTTGCTTTTGCCCCAAATAACATTTTAATAAAAAAAAAAAAACCTCACTGAACATAACAATCTGCTTGTTGATATTCACACAGGGATTAATTGCTGGCAGAATAGAAACATTTCGTTTTCACATGATGGGAAGCAACAGCCTTGAATCACAGCAAGAATGAACACATTCCAAAATATCCACAACCACAATCAAACACATTTTCCAGCTCTTGAAAGTCACACGGCAGTCTCCCATATCTTGCCCAGATCAAAGCGGCTTTCAGATATTGTGATCCAGTGGTGGGATTCAAAATATTTTACAACCAGGTTCTTTAACCATGGCTTGGTGGGCGTGGCGTGGCTTGATGGGCATGGTAGGAAGGATACTGCAAAATCCCCATTCCTTCCCCATTCCACTAACCTGCTTTCCAGCTCCGTTCTCCTGTGCCGGGCAACAAAAGCAGACCCAGCCAATCAGCTGGGACTCAGGAGGAGGAGAATAGATGGGGGGCGGGGCCAGTCAGAGGTGCTATTTGTTGGTTCTCTGAACTACTCAAAATTTCTGCTACTGGTTCTCCAGAACTGGTCAGAACCCGCTGAATACCCACCTCTGTCGTGATCTCAGATTCTCACTAGTGACTTTATGCATTTTCACTGCATCAACCAGACATCATCAAAGGAATACAAAGTCTGTCCACATCACCATGCAGAGATGAGGCCAGGACCATCTGGAAGTTGTGTGCTGATTCCGGAGCCTCCAGAATCTGACAGCAGCGAGGCAGAGGAACAACGGGAGCCTGTTCCAAATGTGTGTATGCGCAGCGCAACTAGAAGGCGAGAGCAGCTGAGTCAAAAGGGGTGACTCAGGAGTAAGGCTGGGAGGTGATTGCCCCTCCCATAAGGTATAAAGGAAGTGCAAAGGTAGAGAAACCTTTGCAGCAAGCAAAGTCGTTCGCTCTGTTCAGATTAAACCTTGAAGCTCCGTGTGGACTTTGTACTTTGGTTGGTTTTTTACAGTTAATGTGGCACTTTAGTTGTTGGCAGCAATTCAAGTCCTCTCCAGATTCCTGGACTGGTCCCCGTTCTTCCCCACTGTCCGATTCCGCTGCCATCTGTACCGGCTGCCGGCGAACCATAACAGGGGGAAACTTAACAAAAAGAAACAACCCTGAATTAAGGAGAAATTTCCTGACAGAACAATTAATTAATTAGTAGAATGGCTTGCCTTCAAAAGCTGTGAGTGCTCTATCACTAGAGGTTCAGAAGAGACTGGACAGCCATTTGTCTGGAATGGTACAGGGTCTCCCACTCCAGCAGGTGGTAGGATGAGAAAAACTCTAAAGTCCCTTCCAACTTCGTTATTCTGTATTCTGTAAATCAATATCCACAAATGCCTGGGCACAACAAGGTACTACTAACTAATCAAGTAGTCAAAAAATTCAAGATGGCAGCAACAACGATGTGGTCAAAGCCCCGCCTCCTTTTTCTTCATCACAATGCTCCTTAAGAGCTTCAGTTGCAAAGTTGCGGTCACCAAGTTGACTCTTTGGACCCCCTTCCTGTGGACACTCCTGCTGCTAACACAATGGCTCTTTGTGCTAATGGCAGTTGTAGCAGTCGAAGGTTAAATTTCCATGTGAGTTGTGAGATGAAAGCGGTATCCAAGACAACCACAGGAAGTGGGAGAAGAGAAATTCAACCTCTTGCACAATCAGTGTGTCCACCAAGTACAAGAAGGATGGGATTATTTCTGTCAGGTTACAGAATGCCACCACTGAAACGTTCTTAGGACCCCATCTGAGAACAAAAGGAGGAAGGAGGACACGTGGTGTGGACCTCTGCTCCTTTGGGGGAACTTCAGGAAACCTTTGTTTGTTTTTGTCCTTCCACACAGCACATATATTCTCACACCTACACACTTCCTCCAGCTCTTCCGTAGGTGTGGATGTGGCAGCTGTAACTGCGGACTGAAAGAATCACTAATGAACAATTCATGTGCTTGTGTATGTGTTATTTGCCGCCTCCAAGTTCCTTTCAGAACAGGATGATGGAGAACTTCTCAGGGTCTTTTCATAGGATTGACGTGATCTGGTTTTTATTCTTCTCAAGCCAACGGGATTTGGAAAATAAATTATCTGCACAGTCTAGAGACTCCATCCATCCATCCGGCTGGCTGTCAGACGGATGCCTCTTTGAAAACAGATGGGAAGAGGTCCAAATTTGGTCTGAGGGTGGAAGCCATCCAAAGAAAGCTTACATTGAAAAATGGACTAAATGTATCTGGAGACTGCGGAGAACCAAAATCCAGAACCGAATGTCCCCAACCAGAGGTGGTCTTCAGCAGGTTCTGACCAGTTCTGGAGAACCGGTAGTGGACATTTTGAGTAATTCAGAATACCACCTCTGACTGGCCCTGCCCCCATCTGGGTCTTCTTTTGTTGCCCTGCAGAGGAGAACGGAGCTGGAAAGCAGGTTAGCGGGGTGGGGAGGGAATGGGATTTTGCAGTATCCTTCCCTTGCCATGCCCACCAAGCCATGTCACGCCCATCAAACCAAGCCAAGCCCACCAAGCCACACCAGGCCCACAGAACCAGTAATAAAAAAATTTGAACCCATGTCCCCAACGTATCTTCATTCTTCTTCTACAGGAGGAAAAAATTATATGGCAGCACCAGGCAAAGCCAAACGATCGAAGGCGGATCCTGGAAGCGCCAGCATCTAATGCAGGTGGTCCTCAAGTTACAACTGTTTGTTTAGTGACCGTTCAAGGTTACAACAGCCCTGAAAAAAGTGACTTATGGCCGTTTTTCACTCTTGTGACGATTGCAGTCTCCAGGTTGCAGGTCAGGTGATCAAAATTCAGGCGCTTGGCGCAACTAACTCATATCTAACCTAGAACTACGCCGCCTCCAGTCCGATCTAAATATAGTACATAAAATCATACATTGCAATGTCCTACCTGCAAATGAATACTTCAGCTTCAATCATAACAATACAAGAGCACACAATAGATACAAGCTCAAGGTTAATCGCACCAAACTCCATTGCAGGAAATACGACTCCAGCAGCAGAGTGGTCAATGTCTGGAATACTCTACCTGACTCTGTGGTTTCTTCCCCAAACCCCAAAAACTTTAACCTTAGACTGTCTACTATTGACCTCACCCCTTTCCTAAGAGGTCTGTAAGGGGCGTGCATAAGCGCACCAATGTGCCTACCATCCCTGTCCTATTGTTTCTTTTTATTTTTCTTATAAGTATCTATCTCATGTATTCAAAACTATGTTGATTCTTATACCTGTGTCTTGTAAGCGATTGACAAATCAAATAAATAAATAAATATTGAAGATGGTTGCAATTTCCATGATTGACTTTTGTGAACGTCTGGCAAGCACAGTCAGCGGGGAAGCCAGGTTCACTTAAGAACTGTGGCAGGATGGGACAGAACTGACTTAACAGCTGTCTTGCTTAATTGCAGGAATTTTGGGCTCAATTGTGGTCACAATAGCAATAGCACGTAGACTTATATACTGCTTCACAGTGCTTTATAGCCCTCTCTAAGTGGTTTACAGAGTCAGCCTGTTGCCCCCAAACATCTGGGTCCTCATTTGACCCACCTCGGAAGGATGGAAGGCTAAGTCAATCTTGAGCCGGTCAGGATCAAACTGCTGACGGTGGGCAGAGTTTGCTTGCAATACTGCATTCTAACCATTGTGTGAAGCAAGCAAGCAAGGAAGGAAGGAAGGAAGGAAGGAGGGTGGGAGGGAGGAAGGGAGGGAGAGAGGGAGGGAGGAAGGAAGGAAGGAAGATAGGAGTAGCACTTAGACTTATATACCACTTTACAGCCCTCTCTAAGCAGTTTACAGAGGCAGCTTCTTGCCCCCAACAATCTGGGTCCTCATTTTACCCACCTCGGAAGGATGGAAGGCGGAGTCAACCTTGAAGTCGAAGACTACCTGTACACTTCTTTTGCTGGCTTTTGCAGGAGTTGTGACACCAGCAAAATTGTGTTAAGAAAAAGGATTTCTGGACCGGGTGTTTTTTGTTTGTTTGTTTTGTTCTCTTGAATATATTTGACCAGATCAAGACCGATACTAATGGATGTTTTGAGAGATGCTTCAGGGCTGGGGGCAGAATCTATTTTAGCAGATTGTTCAGAGGACCAGAGCAGACTTATCACAACATCTCTGTGGAACTTTAACAGAAATATAACTCCCTGCTAGCAAGGGAGAACGTGGCTTGCATAATGAGGAGATCTTAAGTCTGAAATTTTAGTTTAACCTTACAGACATGTCTGCCTCGTACGCTCCTCTGATGGTGTGCTAGAAAGCAGGAGGAATATTCTGTCTCTCTTGTCCCTCCTTGAAATGCCACATCGCCAGCTTGCAATTGTTGAAATGGTTGCCTGGAATGACAGAAGCATCTTTCCCCCAGAATGAATGAGGTAATTGCAAGCATTTCATCTATTCCAATTTTTCCCTGGCATTTATTTATGTGTGCGATGGTTGGTCATCCTGGGAGCTCACAATAAGCTTCAACAGCCTATTAATGAATGAATATTGTGGTTTCCCCTTAAAGCAGGGGTCAGCAACCTGCGGCTCTGGAGCCGCATGTGGCTCTTTCATCCCTCTGCTGTGGCTCCCCTGTTGCCGGTCTGCTCCACAATTGATAGGCCCTTCGGTTAGGACAGGTAGAGGAAAAAGGACGCTGCGCTAGGAGGAGACTCTATGGTGGGGGAAACTGAACTTCTGTTTCAGCGGAGGGAAAAGGATGCTGTGCTGGAAGACTCTATGGTGGAAGAAACGGACTTCTGGTCGGCTCCACAATTGTTAGGGCTTTCGGTTAGGACAGGTAGAGGAAAAAAGGACACCACACTAGGAGGAGACTCTATGGTAGGGGAACCGCCATAGAGTCTAGTCGGCTCCAGAATTGAACGGGTGGGCTTTTGGTTAGGACCTTTGTGTCTCTTTGAGTGTTTAAGGCTGCTGACCCCTGCCTTAAAGCAACAGGATGCAAATTTGAATATGGAAAATACGGTTTCCATTTCCCTTTAGGGATCATTCAGCAGCCAAGTTCTGTCATCTTCACGCGTTGCCTTAATATAACTTGCTTGATCAGGTGGTAGAAGGCAAAACATTTTTTTTGCAATTGAGTTCTTCCACTTCCACTCACTGGAAGCCTCCATTCCTGCCCGTTTCTTGACAGGGTCTGAAAAGGATGGGACCTTGCTTTTTCTTGGGCTAGAAGCCACGAAGCCAAGGTAGCAATTGCAATGATGGTTAATCCAAGAAAGCAAGACCACCGAAAGCTTGCAGGTCACTTCTCATGACAGGTCAAAACTCTGAGCAGGGCAGGCTAGGCAAATGATGATGTCCAAGTGACCATCATTTGGTAAAAAAGTAGACAGCGAAAACTATCAACAGTCCTTGGTATTTGATGTGGGGTATTTCCCAGTTGCTATTTTAATCAGCAGAATGCCGTAGATTAGGTTACACACGTAGATCTGTCAGAGGACTGAATGTTTCATGATTTATTTAGAAGCACAAACTGTTCACAAGTGGGATTTTTATCTATTGAAGCACTGGTTTTTGGCATTCTTTCTTTGGGATAGGTGGCTTATTTTTAGGGTATCCATTTAATAAAGAAAGAAAGAAAAATGAAGACCAAGAACTTTTATTGCTTGCTTGGCTCTTTGGTATTTCAAGGCCAGCCTTACTATCAGGAAGGGCAAAATCACCTCCTCAGACATTTCCTCTTAAGGGATCATCATGAATTCACAAAACCTCTTTTTTTTTTTTTTTTGGTCTCAGATATAATTTGATGGACAGCAAGATCATTGATTTAATAACTGGTGAACTCAACACTTTCTGACACCCTTGTAGGTTTTTCTTTCATGCTTGTGACTTTTGAACTTTGGGGTCGATTTTATTTTTGTGAAGTGCACCATTAAGTGCACCAGCAGCACGGTGGTGCAGTGGTTAAAGTGCAGTACTGCAGGCTCACTTCTGCTGACTGCCGGCTGCCTGCAACTTGGCAGTTCGAATCTCACCAGGCTCAAGGTTGGCTCATCCTTCCATCCTTCCGAGGTGGGTAAAATGAGCACCCAGATTGTTGGGAGCAAGAGGCTGATTCTGTAAACCACTTAGAAAGGGCTGTAAAGCACTGTGAAGCAGTATATAAAACTAAGTGCTATTGCTATCTTCCTTCCTTCCTTCCTTCCTTCCTTCCTTCCTTCCTTCCTTCCTTCCTTCCTTCCTTCCTTCCTTCCTTCCTCCCTTCCTTTCTAGTGCTTACAATGCAGCGTTGCAGGCGAACTGCCCACTGCCAGCAGTTTGATTTTCATGGGGCTGAAGGTTTACTCAGCCTTCTATTCTTCCGAGGTGGGTAAAATGAGGACCCAGATTGTTGGGAGCAAATATATTGATTCTGCAAACCCCTTGGAGAGGGCTGCAAAGCACTGTGAAACGGTATAGAAATCTAAGCGCTATTGCTATCTTCCTTCCTTCCTTCCTTCCTCCCTCCCTCTCTCCCTTCCTCCCTCCCTCCCTCCCTTTCTCCCTCCCTCCCTCCCTCCCTCCCTCCCTCCCTCCCTTCCTTCCTTCCTTCCTAATGCTTACAATGCAGCATTGCAGGCGAACTGCCCATTGCCAGCAGTTTGATCTTCACGTGGCTGAAGGTTTACTCAGCCTTCTATTCTTCCGAGGTGGGTAAAATGAGGACCCAGATTGTTGGGAGCAAATATATTGATTCTGCAAACCCCTTGGAGAGGGCTGCAAAGCACTGTGAAAACGGTATAGAAGCCTAAGTGCTATTGCTATTATTGGACATCCGGTTGGCACGATAAATTATATCCACATTTTATTCCTCTTTGGTTCCTGCCGGAGAGCTCATTTCCTGTGCTGGTTCCTGCTCTGGATTTCCTTTTGTACTAAAGCTTTTTTTTTTTTTTTTCCCTTTGGGAAACTGGCTTTGCTTCCAATTGTGTGACATCAGCCGAGCGAGCTTGAAAGCTAGTGATGAATCAGTGGAGTCTGAAATTCGAACCCGCCAACTCCAGCATCTGTCTTGGACCACAGTTGTTCTCGTCTGGGGAAGGGATGGTCCAAAGACAGTGGCAGCAGCCATCGCGAGAGAGATGCCAACATCTGTTTTGACATCCGAGATTTTCTGCTGCCCTGCAGATGTTCTTCAGCAACATCCCTCCTTGTCCCCACTAAGCACATTTGAGGAGGATGATTAACCAGCTCATGTGAAATTTGCCAAGTTGGGTGGGGGGGGAGGGAGAAAACGGAGTGAGGAGCCGAGACAGGAAATGTTCCCAAATCTGTCATGATCAGAAAACAGAGAGCCTGACTCAGTGGAAGCCACAATTAGCCATTTACAAGGAAATTATCCCACTGTCTCTTCTGTTAAAAAGTCCTGCCTTGGCCACGGTGACTCACCCTGAAGCTGCAAAAGAGATGACGGTTATGACTAAATCCTTTTTATTGATGAATGTGTCACTGTTTCTCTCTCTCTCTGTCAGGACATGTGTGCGATTTTCTCAAGATTCACAAGGCAACCAACATGGCTATTCAGTATGCGGTACAATCATAGGCTGATCGCACAGAGGAATACAATTATCTTGGAATAGACAGCTAGTGGCTATCACCGATACGCTCTCGCACATTTTCCTACATCTATGAGGCTGAGAAAAAGAAAGATAAGAAAGGTATATAGCCATGATTAAGAACCTATGGCACACGTGCCACAAGTGGCACGCAGAGCCATTCGGGCTGGCACATAAGCCACAGGCAAACCTACCTCACTGCGCATGTACACGCTTCACAGCTGGGTTTTTTTCGGTTGGTTTGAGGCCTTTTTCAGCCTCCCAGAGGCTTGGAAAAAGCCTCTGCAAGGCTTTTCAGGACAAATTATAGGCCCATTTCGTCACTTCCTGTCATACTGGAAGTGATGAAACGGGCCTATAATTTGCCCCGAAAGGCCTTGCAGAGGCTTTTTCCAAGCGTCTGGGAGGCTGAAAAAGGTCTCAAACCAGCCGAAAAATCAGCTGTGAGGCGCAGTGCAGGTAAGGAGGTGGTGGTGGTGGGGATTGTGCGTGCATGTGCAGGGGGCGTGGGGTGTGTGCATTGCATTCTGGGTGCTGGCATGCAAGTACGGGTTGCAATTTTTGGCACAGGAGCCCAAAAAGGTTAGCCACCACTGGTATATAGAATATCTGGCTCAGTGGCATTAAACAGATCTGCCTTCCGAAGGAGAGTAAAGAATTATGATGGCGCAGTGGTTACAGTGCAGTACTACTGGCTACTTCTGCTGACTGCTGGCTGCCTGCAATTTGGCAGTTTAAACCTCGCCAGGCTTAAGGCTGACTTAGCCTTCCGTCCTTCCGAGGTCGGTAAAATGAGGACCCGGATTGTTGGGGGCAAGAGGCTGACTCTGTAAACTGCTTAGAGAGGGCTGTAAAAGCACTGTAAAGCAGTATATAAGTCTAAGTGCTATTGCTATTAATGGAAGCAAGCTATAGCCCTCATGAGCTATGAATGGCTACCCTCTGAGAGAAGGCTAATGGACTACTGTGAGAGAACAATCTGATGTTGGTAGGATCCTTTATCCAAGTCATAAAGAATCCTTGGTCCTCCCCAGCAGCCAACACCCAGATAAGCAGGGATTAACACCAGACAAACAATCAAGAAGAAACTCCTACCCCCAACAAAACTACAGGGCAAGCTGCTGTATATCAACAGGGAGCAAACCCCACACTCACTAGCATCGATGAGATTATGTAGCTGAATAAAGAAACATCTGCAAGCAAACAACCAAGTTCAGGAAACAGCAAGAACTCCACAGTTCAGCCCTGAGCTATAGACATCCTCTTCTGATGGGAGTGCCGAGATAGTTTCGGCGAAGTTAATTTCCATACGGCGGCGCGGGGGAAGAAACCTGGTTTACAATGGACGTTTAGAATTTCAGCTGTTAAGAATCAGAACAAAAATTTCCAAGTCACACTGAAACTATGTGGCATGTGGGACTTTGGTTCACAACTTGGATTGTTTCCTTACATTCATGTTCCCTAGTAAGTATTTTTTTTTTAATGCAAAGTGATTTGGGAGGAGAAATAGCATAACGTCTTCCATGAATTCCTCCAATTTTTTTTTTTAGAGCTGCTAATTTGGTGGCCAGTGCCTCATTTGCTGGCAGTTATTGTCACCGCTTAATTCTGCATTGTAAGCTGCCCAGGGTCACCTGCGTGAGTTGGGAGGTTATATGAATTTGTTGAACAAACGCAAATAAATTTTATCAAGAAGTCCTTTTTCCATCATCCTACCTTTACCTTCCTATGTTAAGCATCTTTTTATGGAATTCATCCTGTCCCCTCCAGAAATTCTCACCAAGTTGTGGGCCACCAACAACTGTAGAGCACCAAATTCTTGGCTTGTAAGCCTATTCCTAGCACAGATAACAATTTTTGAAATTGCCGCAATATAATATAACTATGATGGCAACCACCCCATTAATTTTAGAGTGGCAACAGCCCATGGAATGAATCCCAGAGGGGGGGAAAAAAGAAAGATCGTAGAGACTAGATGGGTGGGATAAAATGAAGGTCCATTAGTATCCCAGCCAGATAAAGACTACAGAGATAAGTCAACCTGTCTGGGCCCTTTTTAAAATATTGAGCATCAAAGCAAGTATTCCTGGAATGGAGTGCTTGGAAGAAAGCTATTCTTTTCTGATAAGTCAGGAAAGGTCATCTTGATTTTTACAGCAGTAAGTGGGCTGATGGGTTGTTGAAAAGAAGCATCCAGTGTGTTGTCACGTAGAGCCGATGATGGGTAAACAAGGGTGAAAGGAGAACAAAAAGGGTGGAGATTAGAAGGATCTGTTGCCTCCCAGCAAAGTTTGTTAAGATCTAGGGGATGTGCATGCGTTTTCAAAGCCAGAAACGCCAGGGTAATACCAATTCATCTCCATTGTGTGGGGTGTTTTTTGTGTGTAAAACTCAACTACTTAAAGGGAAAAATCTGAGCAAAACAACACAGGACCCTGGAAGGCTCTGGGATATGGAATATCTGCAGGAGGGGGGTCAAAGTCTGTAAGATGACAACCACAGAATTACAATGGAACCCCCTCCCCTTTTAAAGGACCCCCAACTGGAAGTCTTTTCAAGAAAGACGGCCTTTCTACAGTATTTGGATGTGGCAAAACTGGGATGGCCCACCCAGAACATTCTGCAGACACCTAGGTCAGCGTTTGCTCCTGGACATTATTGCATATCAAAAATAGGTCACAGTTCCTCAAATGACAAAATGTCATTCTGCATGCCTTGGGAACTAAAAGAGAGAGCGAACCCCAGAATTCCACACTATTCGTCCTGGAATGGCGTGCCAATATAAACAGTTTGGTCTAGACCAGGGGTGTCCAACCTTGGCAACTTTAAGACTTGTGGACTTCAACTCCCAGAATTCCTCAGCCAGCTTTGCTGGCTGAGGAATTCTGGGAGTTGAAGTCCACAAGTCTTAAAGTTGCCAAGATTGGACACCCCTGGTCTAGGTGGTTAAAGCACCAGGCTAGAAAGTGGGAAATTGTGAGTTCTAGTCTCACCTTGGGCATGAAAGCCAGCTGGGTGACTTTGGGCCAATCACCAGGAGACGGTGAGTTCTAGTACTGCCTTGGGCATGAAAGCTAGCTGGGTGACTTTGGGCCAATCACCAGGAGACGGTGAGTTCTAGTACTGCCTTGGGCATGAAAGCTAGCTGGGTGACTTTGGGCCAATCACCAGGAGACGGTGAGTTCTAGTACTGTCTTGGGCATGAAAGCTAGCTGGGTGACTTTGGGCCAATCACCAGGAGACGGTGAGTTCTAGTACTGCCTTGGGCATGAAAGCTAGCTGGGTGACTTTGGGCCAATCACCAGGAGACGGTGAGTTCTAGTACTGCCTTGGGCATGAAAGCTAGCTGGGTGACTTTGGGCCAATCACCAGGAGACGGTGAGTTCTAGTACTGTCTTGGGCATGAAAGCTAGCTGGGTGACTTTGGGCCAATCACCGGGAGACGGTGAGTTCTAGTACTGCCTTGGGCATGAAAGCTAGCTGGGTGACTTTGGGCCAATCACCGGGAGACGGTGAGTTCTAGTACTGCCTTGGGCATGAAAGCTAGCTGGGTGACTTTGGGCCAATCACCGGGAGACGGTGAGTTCTAGTACTGCCTTGGGCATGAAAGCTAGCTGGGTGACTTTGGGCCAATCACCGGGAGACGGTGAGTTCTAGTACTGCCTTGGGCATGAAAGCTAGCTGGGTGACTTTGGGCCAATCACCAGGAGACGGTGAGTTCTAGTACTGCCTTGGGCATGAAAGCTAGCTGGGTGACTTTGGGCCAATCACCAGGAGACGGTGAGTTCTAGTACTGCCTTGGGCATGAAAGCTAGCTGGGTGACTTTGGGCCAATCACCAGGAGACGGTGAGTTCTAGTACTGCCTTGGGCATGAAAGCTAGCTGGGTGACTTTGGGCCAATCACCGGGAGACGGTGAGTTCTAGTACTGCCTTGGGCATGAAAGCTAGCTGGGTGACTTTGGGCCAATCACCAGGAGACGGTGAGTTCTAGTACTGCCTTGGGCATGAAAGCTAGCTGGGTGACTTTGGGCCAATCACCAGGAGACGGTGAGTTCTAGTACTGCCTTGGGCATGAAAGCCATCTGGGTGACTTTGGGCCAATCACCAGGAGACGATGAGTTCTAGTACTGCTTTGGGCATGAAAGCCATCTGGGTGACTTTGGGCCAATCACCAGGAGACGGTGAGTTCTAGTACTGCCTTGGGCATGAAAGCTAGCTGGGTGACTTTGGGCCAATCACCAGGAGACGGTGAGTTCTAGTACTGCCTTGGGCATGAAAGCTAGCTGGGTGACTTTGGGCCAATCACCAGGAGACGGTGAGTTCTAGTACTGCCTTGGGCATGAAAGCTAGCTGGGTGACTTTGGGCCAATCACCAGGAGACGGTGAGTTCTAGTACTGCCTTGGGCATGAAAGCTAGCTGGGTGACTTTGGGCCAATCACCAGGAGACGGTGAGTTCTAGTACTGCCTTGGGCATGAAAGCTAGCTGGGTGACTTTGGGCCAATCACCAGGAGACGGTGAGTTCTAGTACTGCCTTGGGCATGAAAGCTAGCTGGGTGACTTTGGGCCAATCACCAGGAGACGGTGAGTTCTAGTTCCACCTTAGGCATGAAATCCGGCTGTGTGACTTTGGGCCAGTCACTCACTCTCAGCCCAACCCACCTCACAAGGTTATTGTTGTGGGGAAACTAGGAGAAGGAAGGAGTATTAGATATGTCCACCGCCTTGGGTTACTCATAAAAATAATAAAGGCAGGAGTAAAAAAAAAAAAGTCTTAAATAATCCTAAAGCTTCCTGTCATGCAATGGGTGTCTTCTGAAATCTTCTTACCCCAAAACTTTGGATTACACTTCCCATCATCCCCAGGCTTCCATGTTAGATATAATGAGAGCTGGGATCCCACACACCCATCACAAACGGCCACGTGGGGCTGTCAGAACTTTTGAAAGTAACTTTTAACGCACGGATATTTTTTTCTTCTTGACGCTCTTCCACGAACCCTTAGCGATGCAAAAAAGAAAAAGAAAAACAATCAGGATAACAATAATAAAACACATACATGTTTCTTCTTGTTCCCTTTTATAGTTTTAATTGTCCGGGTGGGGCGTATTTTTTCCAATGGACTCTTGTGTAAATAGCTTGATGTGTCATGTTTTGTGTTGTTTTTAAGCGGAGGGGAGAGACAAATAGGAGAAAAGAAAGAAAGGAATGCAATGCAAGCGGGCTTTATTTTCACACGGTTGTGTGACCTTTTATGCACATAGAACACCTTCATGTGTTGTTATACATTATCGGGGATAAAAGGACCCAAACATACCCTGGAATTTTATCGCTGGAAACCATCGATTGTTAGCAAAGTGTAGCCTCAGGATAAGCAACTCTGAAGGTGAGAGTGAGTGGGAAGTGAAATAAAAAATCTAATTGATGGAGGCGGGGAAGAGGGGGAGTTAATTGATCAAAGAGGAAAGTTTGCAACCGGTTGTAAGTGGTATGGCTGTTTTGGCTCTGCTTTTGTCAGCTTGGAAGGTTTTCTATTGGCCTGTCCTGGCTTGGCTACCTTCTCTAATCTTGCTCAGCTGAGTTGGGATTGAATCATCTGACACCCAGCCTGTTCAAATAGTGTTAAGTTGCGCCATTGAGTTGTGACAGGGCGAACCAATTTTATTCCTGCACGAGGTCAGCTTCCCGAAAGGTCACAGTGCTACCACAGGGTGAACGGGCGTTATTGATTTGCAACCAAGTCTTTGCAAGAAGCAAATTCCAAGCCCAAAGGGGCAGCTCCATTAACAATTGACCAACTAAACATCGGATTTCAAGAGAGTTCGAAGTGTTAAATTGTTTTTCCAGTCATAAACCTTCGCTGTAGGTGCTCGTGCTTTAAGCCGTAAAAAATAAAAACCGCATCGGGCTGAAACTTGGCAAACTCTGCCCATGTTTTTTTTGAAAATTTAAAGAAGAAGGAAAGGTTAATTATTTTCAGACATGGAAAAGCTGACTTGACCCTTGTCTGACCACAAGAAAGGACCTCGTTAAGCACAACAGATTGCTCTTAGTAGCGTACAGTGCTTTGTAAAATGACTAAACACTGTGAGATTGTGTTGCTCTCTGTGTGTGTTTTTAAGCAGGAGATGAGTACAGAGGTTAAGGCCTTAAACTGGGATTGAAAATAAAGAGATATTGTGAGATAAAGTGGGGAGTGAGGGGAGAAACTCCCAGACAGCACCAGGGGAAAAACAAGATCTGAACGAAATACCTAAATAAATAATAATGCTGAGGGATTCAATGCACCCACCATACATCAATGAGGGATACGTAATTGCTAAAAATATACAAATCCTTTAAAAAGGTGCAATACAGGTTAATTAAAAGAAAAATAACCCTATGTATCTAATTTCCTGCAGTGATTTCTATTGTATTATTGCAAGAAAGGAAGGAAGAAAGAGAGAGAAAGAAAGAAAGAAGAGAGAGAGAGAGAGAGAGAGAGAGAGAGAGAAAGAAAGAAAGAAAGAAAGAGAAAGAAAGAAAGAAAGAAAAGAAAGAAAGAAAGAAAGAAAGAAAGAAAAACAAAAAAGGAAAATACATATAAACGCAAAGAAGAGCCCAGAAAAAAAAAAGATTAAAAAAATCCATCTGGAAATTGGTTGTTTCTAATCTGGGAAAGACACCACTTCTTCTGGGGAAGACTCAGCATTTTGGATAATCCAGGGAATTTTGTCGTCTTCATTAGTTTCCCCAATCTGGAGTTCTCCCAGTGGAACACTTATAATTCTACACATAAGAAGCATACGGGTGAGGTTTTGCTGTCCCAGTTAGTAGCTGGCGAGGGATGGCTATTCCTTGGACCTTGGTCCCCCTGGCTGGAAAGGATGCACAATGCAGGTGGCATCTGACTGGGCAAGGCTGGCGTGTCCAAAATATGGACATGACTGGCAAGCTTCACACACAGAAGAAGCCCTCAACACACACACACATAGCAACTTTATTTGGAGTAATATTTAACTCAGCTGACGGCAGAGAGAAAGTCCATATTGACTTTGGATGTTTGGCTAACAGCTGCTTAGCAACCAGCAGTGCCCAGGTGCAGAATCTATCAGGGGCCGAGAAGCATTCAAGGATCTGGTGACAGGTTCTTCAGGAAACAGATGCTTCCTCCGAAACAAACAAACAAACAAAAAACCAAGCAAGCAGGGGACACTCTTCCAGAGACTCTTGGGCCATGTCCAAGGGTGGGCAGTTTGGAAGTCAAATCCACCAAAACCCCAAGAAAATTGGAAAACTATGGCCACAATACCATTCTTCTGCTTAGCATAATGTGCCAAAAACAGAAAGATTTTGCCTTTTGGTACACTCCAGTGGTGGGATTCAAAAACTTTTACTACTGGCTCTGTGGACGTGGCTTGGTGGGCTTGGCAGGGAAAGGATACTGCAAAACCTCCATTCCCTCCCCATCCCACTAACCTGCTTTTCAGCTCCGTTCTCCTCTGCAGGGCAACAAAAGAAGACCCAGCCAATCAGCTGGAACTTGGGAGGCAGAGAATAGATGGGGGCGGGGCCAATTAGAGGTTGGATTTGCCGGTTCTCCAAACTGCTCAAAATTTCTGCTACCGGTTCTCCAGAACTGGTCAGAACCCACTGAAGACCACCTCTGGCACAATACCATTGTTGTGCTTAGCATAATGTGCCAAAATCAGAAGGGCTTTGCTTTTTGATACACTCCCATTGTGAAACAGGACAACCGTTTGTCTGAAATGGTATAGGGCCGTGATGGCGTACCTATGGCATGCATGCTGGAAGTGGCACGCACAGACATCTCTCAGGGCATGCCAGCAACATTGCCCATTGTTCTTCCAGTTTCCGGCCTGCGCATGTGCAACAGCTAGCTGGTCTTTCTGTACCCACGCACGCCAGAAACCAGAAGACTAGCTGGCACACTGGGGAGCTGCTCTTCTGGTTTCCAGCACTCCCGCACACACGCACGCTCCCGTTTTGACGGTGAACCTATGGCACGCATGCCACAGGTGGCATGCAGAGCCATTTGTGCGGGCATGATAGCCCCAGGCAAACGTACCTGCACTGCGCATGCGTGCACCTCCCAGCTGATTTTTGGCCCGTTTGAGGCCTTTTTCGGCCTCCCAGAGGCTCAAGGGAAGCCTCTGTAGCCTTTGTAGGCCGAAAAAAAGGCCCGTTTCATCACTTCCTGAATTTCCGGAAATACCGGAAGTGACGAAATGGGCCCATTTTTCGTCTTCCAAAGGCTGCAGAGGCTTCCCTCGAGCCTCTGGCTGGCCAAAAAAGGTTTCAAACAAGCTGAAAATAAGCTAGGAGGCGCAGTGCATGCGCAGGGGGCGTGGAGGGGGCACGCACATTGCCTTCTAGGTGCTGGCATGCGAGCACATGCATGTGAGCACAATTTTTGGCACAGGAGCACAAAAAGGTTAGCCACCACTGGTATAGGGTCTCTCCTACTTGAGTAGGAGGTTGGACTAAAAGACTTGCAATGTCCCTTCCAACTCTGATGTTCTATGCTCTTATGTTCTAACTTTGAAGCCCAACCTGCAGGATGCCAGATCAGTAAAGCCTGAACCTTAAATTCATCCCTACAACTTTCAAACAACTCACTTAGCTCCAGTTTGCTTAACTACGGTTTGTGCCTTGAGCCCAACTGACCTGGATTTGCAAAACACAAAGTTATAAATCATGGTTGACCCTTTCAAAGGTTGGAAGAACCTGGTAAGACAAACTGAAATAGATCGTACTGTCTTCACACATCACACTGACCCACGACACAGTTGTTTTGATTTTGTCTAGAACTCAGTCCAACCATGGTTTAGCCAACCATGGTTTAGCATATTCTCTGAACCCTCTGCAATGCGATTCAGTGAGTAAACCATGTTGGTATAAACCAAATTCTTCTTGGCAAATACTGCCTGGATGGCAACTGATTCTGAGAACTTAAATCTGTTTGGCATCAGAGAACTTGCATAGGTGATGAGTTTTGGGTGAAATTGGATCAGAGTTTGACCTGGCCTTCCCTTTGCTCCATTCTCCACATGGTTCAGTGCCAACAATTCCTGGCTGAACATAGCAAGCTATTCCAAAACAATTATAATTCCCACTTTCGAGTTGCAAAGACAGGTAAGGTTACCTTACCTGACCTGCCAACACCTTTCAACATACCTTCACACTTTGACTGCAGAGCCAGCACTGCAGATGAGCTGTCTCCCTGTGGCCTTTCAGCACCTTCTTCTACCAGAAGATTCTGGCTGCTGCAGCTGGGAAGCAGGCAGAGATCCAATACAAGCCACATTCCAAGTTTCCTATGCCAGGAGGACAATGGCCGTGTTTGAACTTTGGCTGGATTCAAACATCTGCCTTGCTAGTTGGAGCTAGCTCCATGTTCAAAGCAAGATTCTGAAGCTTCTCCTACCCCTAAATTTGATCATCCAATGTAGGACCATCCATGGGATGCGGTGGGAGTGAAACCAAGACAAGAAGACAGCCACTGCTGGAAATTTTGTGTTCTGCATGTAAAAGAGCCACAGTGGCACAGTGGTTAGAGTGCAGTACTGCAGGCTGCTTCTGCGGACTGCTGGCTGCCTGCAATTTGGCAGTTCAAATCTCACCAGGTTCAAGATTGACTCAGCCTTCCATCCTTCTGAGGTGGGTAAAATGAGGACCCAGATTGTTGAGGGCAAGAGGCTGACTGTAAAACCGCTTAAAGAGGGCTGTAAAGCACTGTAAAGCGGCATATAAGTCTAAGTGCTATTGCTAAAAAAGGTAAGGTTTCAACCACATCATGATGGCTGCCATCTTGACTGTTTCCACATTAATCCACACAAGTGGTCTATACACAGCTTGGTAGGAGGCATGTTTTTATGGGCTATTCAACCAGCTGTTGGAAAGTCATTTAAGTGGCATGTAACAGGGGTATAATAACCCACAATCCTATTAATTCAGGCCTCCCATCTAAGGAGGGAAAGAAAGTTCAGATGGACGCATTCAGAGGTGCTATTCAGTAGGTTCTGACCAGTTCTGGAGAACCGGTAGCAGAAATTTTGAGTCGTTTGGAGAACCGGCAAATCCAACCTCTGAGTGGCCCCGCCCCCATCTATTCTCCACCTCCCATTGAGTCCCAGCTGATCGGCTGGGTCTTCTTTGGTTGCCCTACCCAGGAGAATGGAGCTGGAAAGCAGGTTAGTGGGTGGGGAAGGAATGGGGATTTTGCAGTATCCTCCCACTGCCATGCCCACCAAGCCACGCCCACCAAGCCACACCCACAGAACCAGTAATTTAAAAAAAATTGAATCCCAACACTGGTAGGAGGCATGTTTTTATGGGCTGTTGGAAAGTCATTCAAGTGGCATGCTAACAGGGGCATAATCACCCACAATCCTGGCATTTATTAATTCATGCCATCTAAGGAGGGAACGAAGGTTCAGATGGATGCATTGCCCTGAAAGTATAAGATACGAAGGTTGAGTTTACCCTTAGAAGGAAGCCAGGGTTTGATCCTGATGGGTTGAACGAATGATCTTTGGTTGGGTTCACCTAAGGTGCCGAGTCATAAATCACAACTTTCAAGCCAGAGTGGCCTCACGCTACCCCCCAAAAAGCCAAATAGCATGGTGGGGGGGAGTCAAGATGTGACTCCAGTTACAAGCCATCTTCAAGACACAAAGTCCTTTCTTCACTGGTGTCTTTTCAGCGTGGCCTGCATCCTCCAGCTCTGTAGAAAGCTTGGCTGAGCCTCGGAGAAGCATCTCCCCTTCCAGCTTGCTCCAGCCAGCCCTGTGTAGCAACTTGCAAACTCAGCTCAACCGACAAATCTCGGTAGGTGATGCTTGCCAGGGAGCTGAGCAGAATACAGAATCGAGGCATTGCAGTTCTTGATTCTCTGCATGGCAAAAGGAGGCCCTGGAAATAGCACAAAAGAATTCCTTCTTCCTCTATTAAGAAATAAACCAAGGATGACCTGTTTTGTTTTTCATCTGGTGTATAAAAACTAATAGGACAATTGATTGGAGGAAGGGCTATAATTCACTGACAAGAACTTGCAACAGGCTTTGTGATAAGTATTTACAATGTCTCCCCCCCACCCTCCTTCAAAGATGACCTCGCAGCCAGGATTTCAACAAACTCATTCCACCATGGGTTGCATTTTGCTCTGCCTTTCACCTAGATTTCTACTTCCCCTTTCGGCCTCCTTTCTTCTTAACTTCCTTGAAGTGGGGAAATTAAGGGATCAATCCTTGCCCGCTTGCAAAAACAAGCTTCTTCTCCTGCTGCAGAACTAGCGCTGCACTTTCTTCTCTTTTCACCCCAACTACTGTGGCGAGCGGTAATTTGAATTCCCAGGCAGGCACCGATATTCTGCCTCTAGTTCAGTGATCCCCAACCTTTTTTATGCCGCGGCCGGTACCGGCATCAGCTGGCGCCACGGCCGGTACTGGCATCAGCTGGGCGCCGCCATCTTTTTGATGAAAAGTGCTTCCGGTGACCTCACCGGGCACGTTTCATCAAAAAGATAGCGGCCAGCGCTCGATGAGCTTTTCCGGTAGAAATGGCTTTCTACCCGGAAAAGCTCACCGAAGCTTGGCGCCGCCATCTTTTTTGATGAAAAAGTGCTTCCGGTGAGCTTTCTACCCGGAAAAGCTCACTGGAAGCACTTTTTCATCAAAAAAAGATGGCGGCGCCCAGCAAGCCAGCGGCCCGGTAGGAGTTGTTCCGCGGACCGGTGGTTGGGGACCCCTGCTCTAGTTGAATCTGAACGGCTTTCCTAGGATAGAAGCCTTGGCAGCTCTACATTGTAAAAACGTCCTTGATCCCATCCTAAAAAGATCCTTCCTTGGCCAGTCCACATGGAGCAGATTTCTCTTAACTCAGCGGTTTCTTGCTTTATTGGACTCTAACGCCTAATCATCCTAGCCAGTGTTTTTAAGGGATGCTACAAATATTTGTCTACTTAAAGAGCTGGAGGCTAAGACTTTGATTGGGCACAACCCCACCATACGTGGAGGAAAGAGAAAATGACGGCCTCGGAAAACCAAACATCAAAGGAAGATCTTAAGATCTTTAATATCCCTTGGAACAATGCTAAAGAATGCTGCAAATGATTGAAACCACTTTCCTGTCCAATGTGCTCTGCAGAAGACATGATGATGATAACGGATAACAGATAATCAGAGTTGGAAGGGACCTTGTAGGTCATCTAGTCCAACTCCCTGCCCAAGCAGGAGACCCTACACCATTTCTGAAAAACGGCACTCCAACCTCTTCTTGAAAGTCTCAAGTGATGACGCTCCCACAACTTCTGAGGGCAAAAGCTGTTCCATTGGTTGATTGTTCTCACTGTCAGAAAGTTTCTCCTTATTTCCAGGTTGAATCTCTCCTTGATCAGTTTCCATCCATTATTCCTTGTCTGGCCTACAGGTGCTTTGGAAAATAGCTTGACCCCTTCCTCCATGTGGCAGCCCCTCAAATATTGAAAGATGCTATCCTGTCTCCCCTGGTCCTTCTCTTCACTAGACTAGCCATGCCCAGTTCCTGCAACCATTCATCGTGTGTTTAAGCTTCCAGTCCCCTCATCATCCTGGTTGCTCTTCTCTGCACTTTTTCTAGAGTCTCAACATCTTTTTTCATAGTGTGGTGACCAAAACTGGATGCAGGACTCTAGGTTTGGCCTTACTAAGGCTTTATAGAGTGCTGTTAGTACCTCATTTGATCTTGATTGTATCCCTCTGTTAATGCAACTTAGGTTTGCATTGGGTTTTTTGACTACTGCTGCACATTGCTGGCTCATATTTAGCTGGTTGTCCACTAAGACTCCAAGATCCCTCTCATAGTTCCTGCTATTAAGCCTGGTTTCCCCCAGTCTAGATGTGTACTTTTGGTTTTTCTTGCCTAAGTGTAGAACTTTACTTTTCTCTACATTGAATTTCATTTTGTTAGATACGGCCCAGTGTCCTAGTCTGTCAAGATCCCTCCGGATCTTGAGCCTATCTTCTTGGGTGTTAGCTATTCCTGCCATCTTAGTATCATCTGCTAATTTAGTAAGTTCCCCTTCTATTCCCTCATCTGTCGTGATGATGATGGTGGTCATGACGATGATGAGGATGCATAAACCATCTTTTCATTCAAACCCTTGGCGAGGATTTGGGGCAGATTTAGCCCACATCTTGTTAGCGGCTCACCTGTTTCATAACTCAGAACGATCTCAGAGTCATCCCTCTGTGTTAGACCCATTTTTAAATATGCTCCTCAGCTAGAAGAGGCATTCATTAGTGAACTGCCACCCACCACCGAGAGTTGAATGTCCCCTTTAGCAGAAGTAAACAAGGAGTTATATAACCTTCATTAATTAGGATTGTGTGGCAGGGATTCGATGCACATCCCTTCTGTTGGGCCTGCCAGCTCAGGGGACTGTCAAACGACCTATTCATTAGCAACACTGGAAGCTCAGGATGCACCGAAGGTGCCAGCTTCATGCTGAGGGACATTATAATGGTTGCTAAGCATATGGAGATGTGGCGTGAACACATCGGTGGAGGAATATTGCAGACTCCCAACTTAATCAAGTTATTTACTCCGTGTCGTGGCTTAACTCCTTGTCCCAAAGGATGTCTATTCTTGCTGTAGGTCTCCTCTTTGGAGCAACAGATAATCTCTAGAAATCCAGAAACTCCTTCCTATCATGGTTTATCTTCTCACCAAAGGTGAACAAGAACCCAAAGATGTGAAAGATGGAAAAGGGGAAGGTTAAATATCTCAGAAAGAAAAGGTTCTATTCCTGCTTGAATGATGTTGAGACTCTAGAAAGGTGTTTCGAGATTTTAGAAAGAGTGCATAGAAGAGCAACAAAGAGGATTAGGGGATTGAAGGCTGAAACATATAAAGAACGATTGCAGGAACTGGGTATGT
This sequence comes from Notechis scutatus, assembly GCF_049901735.1. Taxonomy (NCBI): domain Eukaryota; kingdom Metazoa; phylum Chordata; class Lepidosauria; order Squamata; family Elapidae; genus Notechis; species Notechis scutatus. The sequence continues at coordinate 7,812,843 of NC_142019.1, read as the reverse complement.
CTAGTCTGATGAAAAGAAGGACCAGAGGGTGACATGATAGCAGTCTTCCGATATCTGAGGGGCTGCCACAAAGAAGAGGGGGTCAAGCTATTCTCCAAAGCACCTGAGGGCAGGACAAGAAGCAATAGATGGAAACTGATCAAGGAGAGAAGCAACCAAGAACTAGGGAGACATTTCCTGACAATGGGAACAATTAACCAGTGGAACATCTTCCCTCCAGAAGTTGTAAATGCTCCAACACTGGAACTTTTTAAGAAGAGACTGGAGATCATTTGTCTGAAATGATTTCCTGCTTGAACAGAATTGAACTAGAAAAGGGGTCTCCAACCTTGGCAACTTTAAGACTGGTGGACTTCAACTCCCAGAGTTCCTCAGCCAGCTTTGCTGGCTGAGGAACTCTGGGAGTTGAAGTCCACAAGTCTTAAAGTTCCCAAGATTGGAGATCCCTGGACTAGAAGACCTCCAAGATCCCTTCCAACTCTGTTATTCAGCTTAATCTGCTACTATTTTTTGTCCTTACCCAACAGCTTGATTAAAAGTAGGCAGGGCACACTTTACTTACCTTTATTTTATATTATATCAGTATTAGGCTGTTGCAACAGCCACAGGAATATAGCTAGAAAAAAAAATTGCAGCCATAAGTAGTGTGTCTAGGAAAAATACATAATAATGCCAGTTTGTTGTGCCTCAAGAAATGCCCCATTCTTTTAAATAAAAGAAATGTTATTTCCATAAAAATAAATTAGAATCAGATAAGCGTGGCAGCTGGAGCTTCTGTACCTGAATGCTCTTGTGTGCGAGAAGGAAAAATCTGCAGTTTTAAAATGGAATGAAAGTTTTCTCCCTAATTATATCTGTTTGTTTTTAAAGGTCAGTGATTTGAACCTTGAAGAATTTAATTGCTGATCTGTAATCTATAATCTGTAGCCTGAAAGGGAAACAAGCTTTACTGGTGAGATCCAGATAAAGTTAATCGGCCAACTCAAACAGACCAGGTTAAGGCAGGCAAGATTTTTAGATCAGGGCCAGCTCAGTCCACCAAGTTCTGGCTGGTTATGTAATTTAGAAAGATCAAAGTTAGTTCTGGCAGGAAAGTGGAAGCAATGAAACACTGTTCTCTTCTGCCAAGATATTTTCCCCCTGTCTCCATCAACATTCAGCTACCATTCTTTATCTAGTGAGCTTTCTAAACGGCCGCTGATAAAATAATAGAATCGATACAGGATGTGATTAGTAAAGCTGATTTGAAATTATCTGTTTCTCAAGGAAGGAACATCTATTCTAACAGTCGTCGGAATCATTGGACTGAATTGAAGTGTGCGATCAAATGAACTAAGAACTAAGAGTTATGTCATTTTTAGAGAGATCCAGGTTAGTTGCTTGGCACCTGGCTTAACCTTTAACACATTCAGACAGGCAAGAATCAGGACCTTGGAGAGTGCTAAGAAAGCTGGACATAAAGGATGAGCACTTCTAAGCCAGCCCAAGATGGCCTTTCCTTTCCTTTCTGCCCATTCCCTCAGGGCTGTAGACTTAATAGTTCAATTGTCACCTATTCATATTCTATTTTGTTATTCAAAATCATCTCCCTGCTCAAAGTCAAGCCTTTCTAAACCAACCTGTTCTACCAAATGTCAGAAGCCATGCCGGAACATCAGGTCTTCTGTCTGCAGGTATAGTCAGTTTTAAGAAGAAGACCCAGCTTACTAGGTGAGATGCCAAGGTGAGTCTGGTAGTAACTCTTCCAACTAACAAACTTTATTGAAAGACATAAGCCTTCCTCGGGTGCCGCTCCTTTCATCTGATGCACCTTCTGTTTTTGGTTTGTTTCTTTTTTAATCCTAGACTAACCCAGTTCTCCTCCTCCAACTGAAACCATATTGTGTTTGCCATAGGTAGGTGAGAAAGAAAGCAGGATATTTACTAGGAAATTACCAAACATGATGTTGCTATTGGATGATTAACCAGAGCTGTCCAGAAAAAATACTTCCTGAACTTTGAAACTATAGATTGAAATTTACGTCTGTTTGCTCAGTCTTGTTCAAACACTCATGATACAGCAAATATATATATATTCTTCTCACAAAGAAACCCATGGATGAAACTGAGTCAGTAACATGCCCCTCACCCATTAAGAGTCACCCTCTGAACTGCAACCCAGCACTGACAAATAATTTTAGGGCTGGAAGTACCATCCCCACCCCATCAAACATGGAGCTTGGGTTAACGGCGACCGTCAAACTTCATGTCAAGTTTGGAAAGACCCAACTTGCAAAGAAGTCTGGTATTATTGTCAAAAGGGACATGATGGCTCAGTGGTTAAAAATGCTGAGCTTATCAACGGGAAAGCTGACAGTTCAGGTTCGAGACCCGAGTGCTGCATGATGGGTGAGCTCCCATTCCTTTCCCAGCTCCTGCCCACATGACAGTTGGGAAGCATGCAAATGTGAGTAGATAAATAGGCACCACTTCAATGGGAAGGTAACAGGGTCTGTGAACCCCATGTATAGTCATGCTGACCACAGGACCACGGATGTCTCCTCAGAGAATGCTGGTTCCCTCAGCTAAGAAATGGAAATGAGCACCAATCCCTAGAGCAGTGGTTGCCAACCGGTGGGCTGCGGCCCACTGGTGGTCCGTGAGAAAATTGTGGGGGTCCACAGAGAAATGTCACCCCCAAAGCAACTAATCCAGGCTGCACAGGAACACAAGGCTGCGCCTCCCACATGGCCCATGGGAACACAAGGCTTGCATTGCTTGCATTGTGAACAACACAAGGTAGTAAGGAGAGGGGGGAAAGGGCAGAGTGGGGGGAACTTGCCCCACTCTCCCCATGTGCCTCGCCTGGCCACTGGCTGCTTCTTTCCGCTTCTTTCTTCTTCTGCTTTTGGCTGCACGCAAGGAAAGCAGCAAAAGTCTTTCTTTCTCTCCCCCAAACTCCGCCAGAAATGAGTCTTTGGGACCCTGCAAGGCCTCCTGCTCCAAGAGGCTGAGCCGGCAAAGACTCATTTCTGGCAGAGTTTGGGGGAGAGAAAGAAAGACTTTTGCTGCTTCTGCTGCTTTCCTTGCACGAAGCCAAAAGTCCTCTCTCTGTCTCTGTTTCTGTCTCTGTCTCTCTCTCTCTCTCTTTCTCTCTCTCCCCACCAATGTCAGCAAAATTCATATTAGTGGTCCGCAGGATTTAAAATTATGAGTTTGGTGGTCCCTGAGATCCAAAAAGTTGGCGACCCCTGCCCTAGAGTCATATAGGACTGGACAGGGGGAAACTTTTCCCTTTCCTTTATTATTGTCAAAAGGCACTCACCCATAGCAGTTTCCTGCAACGGAGCCTTTTCAGAAGCCGCTCCAGCAGCTCTGGAATCCTCACCCAACAGCAACCATCTAACCAGCAAAACTGGTCCTTCAACTGTGTGATCTTAAGACTTGGATTAAGAGACAGACGTTTTCCCTACTGATAGCCTGGGTGGTGCTATTACCGTAGGTTTCTGATGATACTTTGATAGGGTCCCAACACTGGTAGGCCTATTCCTGCAGAGGTCAAGATTGATCTTTTGAAAAGATGCCCTAGGGAACATGGGAAGATTCCTAGATAAACAGCCCACCTCTTTATTTGCTCATTTGTTCTTCAATAACTGAATTTGGTCGCAAATAAGCAGCTTCAAATACAGGTTTTTGTCATACGTGAAGACTGTTTTGCCCTGCCTTTTCTTCATCATAATGTCATAGTCATTATGGATTGGAAACCCTCAATTTAAGGGAAAACTGCCTTTGGTTAGCTTCAGGTTGCTTTGCATTGCAAATTCTCCTGCCTCTTAAGGTTTCTATTTGTTTAATTAAATGGATTCATAAAGCCACAAAGGGGAAAGGTGGGGAAAGTTCATTATTACACCTGAAGCCCTTCTCCTCATCTCCCATTCTCACCCATCAGCTCAGGCACAGAAGTAATTTTATCTTTGTATCTTGCCGCGTAACTTTAGCTGAGCACCCAAGATCCATTTAAAAGCCAAAAGTTTCATTTGCAAGCTTTATAGCCCATTACTTTTCTCTTTCTGATACCTTTTATTTGTGTGGAGGCTGGGAAAGGCTGCCAATTCCAGCTGTCGGGTCCAAATTGAATTTAAAGATAAGGTCTGTAGGAAGGGAGAGTTGGGGCTTTGAAGCTGCCCATTATAAGGACAGTACAATAGGCATGGATGGTCCACTTGCAAGATTTCCAAATAGCATAACTTGAAACAAAGGAACCTGGTCATTTGAAATTAATCCTCAACCACGAGAGCTCATGAGTGAATTTGGGACTGTCGATATAGGATGGGACAGAGAGGCTTACCAAGATTCTGTTACGATAACAATAATCCTTATAGCATCTATTTCTTGTCCTGTCTTATCTTAAAGAACTTACATTAATCTTGAAAGTATCTCCAAGTGTCTCTCTGTTCCATCTTTCACATGAGCTGGAAGGAATTTTGGAGGTCTTCTAGTCCAACCCGCTGCTCAAGCAGGAGACCCAATACCATTAATCTGATATTAATCAGATTAATTAATCTGCAATGTCAGCAAGCAAGCTGTTCCACTGTGTTCTGTTTTACTCCGTGTTCCAAAGGCAAGCGGTACTACTTAGTGGACTAAGATGAAATATCTCATCCAAGTTTCGTAAACATTTCCAATGATGGAGCATTCCTATTTTCTGAAGGCAAGATGTTCTACTGATTAATTTTTCTGTCAGGAAATTTCTCCTTGGTTCTAAGTTAACAGATAACAGATAATCAGAGTTGGAAGGGACCTTATAGGTCATCTAGTCCAACCCACCGCACAAGCGGGAGACCCTACACAATTTCTGACAAATGGCAGTCCAGTCTCTTCTTGAAAGTCTTAAGTGATGGCGCTCCCACAACTTCATAGGGCAAAAGCTGTTCCATTGGTTGATTGCTCTCACTGCCAGAAAGTTTCTCCTTATTTCCAGGTTGAATCTCTCCTTGATCAGTTTCCATCCATTATTCCTTCTCTGGTCTTCAGGTGCTTTAGAAAATAGCTTGACCCCTTCCTCCTCTGTGTAGCATCCCCTCAAATATTGGAAGACTGCTATCCTGTCTCCCCTGGTCCTTCTCTTCACCAGACTAGCCAAGCCCAGTTCCTGCAACCGCTCTTCATATGTTTTAGCCACCAGTCCCCTCATCATCCTGGTTGCTCTTCTCTGCAGTTTTTCTAGCATCTCAACATCTTTTTTATAGTGTAGTGACCAAAACTGGATGCAGTATTCTAGGTGTGGTCTTACTAAGGCTTTATAGTGTGGTATCAGTACCTCACTTGATCTCGATTGTATCCCTCTGTTAATGCAACTTAGAATTGCATTAACTTTTTTGGCTGCTGCTGCTCATTGCTGGCTCATATTTAGCTGGTTGTCCACTAAGACTCCAAGATCCCTCTCACAGTTACTGCTATTGAGCCTGGTTTCCCCCAGTCTATATGTGTACTTTTGGTTTTTCTTGCCTAAGTGTAGGACTTTACTTTTCTCTACATTGAATTTCATTTTGTTAGATATGGCCCAGCATTCTAGTCTGTCAAGATCCCTCTGGATCTTGAGCCTATCTTCTTGGGTGTTAGCTATTCCTGCCAGCTTAGTATCATCTGCAAATTTGGTAAGTTCCCCTTCTATTCTCTCCTTGATTAGTTTCCATCCATTGCTTCTTCACATGCCTTGGCGAATAGGTTCTTGGAAGTCTCTCCAAGTTTCTCTCTGTTCCACCTTGTATTAAACAACATCTAGACCACAGTCAAGTCAAGATTGAGGGATAGGCTACAGAATAAGGGCCTTAAGTTACAGGAAGACAGACTCCAAAGGAAAGTTAGGAAAAGCATCTTAATGGCAGCAGCAATGGAGCTAATTCCAAAGGGAAGTCATGCGTTGCCTCCTTTTGACTGGGTGCTTTTAATGGAAGACTGGATAGATAGCCATCTTTTGGGGATACTGAATTCCAGAGGATTGAGCTGAATTACTTTTGAGCTTCTCTCCAAGTCTATGATTCTCTGAACATGGCCTGACCATCTAGAGGGGACCAGGTGGGAAAATGCACAAGACTTGCATTTGCACCCCAATGCATATATTTACCATGTATTTTACGAGGAAATGTAGATAAGGCAGATTCAAAAAATCAACACCCTCCTAAGCATACAAAGGCACTAGGAATCCATTGGCAGTGTCCATTTTTCTGTCTGAATTCATGGAAACCAAGCCCTAACTCTAAGTGGGTTTGCCCCCAATGGGATTTTCCCATGTATTTTACATGGATAAGGCACTCTTGGAAAGTCATGGATAAGGCACTCTTGGATACATGGATAAGGCACTCTTGGAAAGTCAGAGCAATCTTTATGTTACTGATGCACTTCAAATCTATTGGTGATGTCTTATCCATGCATGTAAATGGTGGAATCATCTTTTTTCAACAAAGTGGGAAACTGTCTTATGTTAAAAAAAATGTTTTCTTCTACCCACAGAAACCACTGTGAATGTGGTGATATGTTCTCTTTGATAGGTATGGGGCTTTTTTTGCCTTTTTTAAAAAAAATGACTTTTGTTTGTATGAATAACATAGATGAGTTAATCCTACTGGAATTTCATGCATTATTTGTGGTAATCCTCTTGAATAAAATCATGCTCCTGAAAATCAGCATTTTCCACCAAATTGCTGACCTTTGGTGTATTTAGAGAAAAGGCAGACTAGACGCTTAAATCTGAAGAGACGGAAAACCTCTTGTATCAGGACGCTCCCTGTTCAAACTTTGCCACCGCAATGAACTTAATAAAAAGTTGGTGGACAGGCATTCTTGTTATCAGCTTCAGCCTCTACCTCATATCCCATCCCCACAAACATTCACCTAAAATCAATATACAAAGGAGATGTTATACTGATTCTTGGTCAGGCACAAAGAATCAGGGCCATATACGTTATAATTCAGAAGATTTATTGCTCAAGCTATATTTGCAGGATTGTCACATTCACTTCATAGACTGCTTTCCTTGTTACCTTCTGGAAGGGGGCTTCATAGTATCCGTAGCAGAATATCTAGATTTGGTCAGTTTTGTTCCATATAGCAATAACCTTGTGAACTCTCAACTCTCAGTGTGGGTAGATAGATAGATAGATAGATAGATAGATAGATAGATAGATAGATAGATAGAGATAAATATGTATAGATAGATAGATAGATAGATAGATAGATAGATAGATGATAGATAGATAGATAGATAGATAGATAGATAGATAGATGATAGATAGATAGATAGATAGATAGATAGATAGATAGATAGATAGATAGATAGATAGATAGATAGATAGAATGTGTATATGTGTGTTAGGTATATGTATAGGTATATATACTTTCTTCTGAGAGCAGGCAGTAGAATTTCATTTTTAATGTGTGCCAGTGTGCTCACAGTAAAAATGACAATAAAGGTTATTTTATCTTATCTTCTAGTCAATAAAAGTTCAGCACTAAACTGGCACTAGATAAGGGTGAACAGAATTCACGAGGAGTTGAACTTAGACCATTTGTGGAAATGTAATGACTCTAAGCTGATGATTTGTTTAACTCTGCCTGCTCTTCTCCTATACCTGGTAGGACTTATAGTCTGGCTGGTACTGTCTATTCCAGATGTTCAAAGCACATTGCAGACTTCTTGATGTGTGAAGGACAAACCTATTGTGTTATCTCCAGGACAATTGATAGGTGGACAAGCCTTCCTATTGTGACTTTTTTTTCTTCTGTATTCATCCACAGAAGATAAAGCAAATTTACCTCATATTAACTGGACCCTTAACAAATGTACAACTGAACCCACACATGCAACCTTCTACAATGCAGTAACAAATCTGGGACTAGAACAACTGGTAACCAACAACACTAGACTTAACAACTGCCTCGATCTCATCTTCTGCAATAATTTGAATTCAATTTACAGAATACAAATTAAAGAACCCTTTTCCAACAGTGACCACAACATGATAGACTTTTGTCTCAACATACATCCACACAAAAATCATCACAACGATGGAATCCCCAATTATAACTTCAAAAAAGGCAACTATGATTTTATAAACAACGATCTCTCATCCCTTGATTGGCAATTTCTATTCACTGGATGCAATACTGTAGAAGACCATTACAACATATTTTTATTTGAAGTCAAAAGAGTCATCAAATCATATGTACCATTAACAACTCCGAAAACCAGAAAAAAACAAATTACCCATAACAATAAGGAAGCTTCAATCCAAAAAGAAATCACTTTGGCGGAAAAACAAATCTGGTCACGTTGCCAACTTCAAAAGCTGATACAAAAATTTATGCCACCAGATAAAAACTGAATGCACCAATTATCACATTAAACAAAATAAAAAACCTTCTACACACCAATCCCACCTGCACTTTCTACAATTTTGTAAACAACAAACTAAAAGACTCAAGGTCCATCCCACCCCTGAAAGGACCTAATGGTAAAGACTGCAACAACAACAGTATTAAAGCCAACCTCTTTAACACATTCTTTGGCTCAATATTTGTAAACAGCAATGGATCATGCCCAGTATTTCCTAGTTGAACCACAGACAACTACAATGACCTAATACATATTGATTTTACAGAAGACAATGTTGAAAAAGCACTACGCAATCTAAAACTATCTCTATCTATTGGACCAGATGGAATATGTGCCTACTTCTTAAAAAAGCTGTCCACTGCCATAGCCGAACCTCTAAGCATAATCTTTGAAAAATCTTTCAGGACCAGCTCCTTGCCAAAAGTATGGTCTCAAGCCATGATCATCCCCATCTTCAAAAAGGGAGACCCCAGCCTAGTTGAAAATTACAGACCAATCTCTTTATGCTGCATCACCTGTAAAGTCATGGAAACAATTATTAACCAATCCATCATCCTCCACTTAGAAACAAACAACCTACTCTCTAATAAACAATTTGGTTTCAGGAAAAACTATCATGTAATCTGCAACTCTTACACTGCAAAAACATATGGACTACACAACTCGATCAGGGCAAAGCATAGACTTCTGTAAAGCCTTTGATTCAGTGGTACACGACAAACTACTTCTAAAACTAAAATCTTACGGTATCTCTGGACACCTGCCTAACTGGATAGAAGCATTCCTGTCAAATAGACAACAAATTGTCAAAATTAGGAGCATCCTATCAAATTCTGTACCTGTCAACAGTGGTGTCCCCCAAGGCAGTGTTCTAGGACCAACTCTTTTCATACTCTACATAAATGACCTCTGTGATCATATCAAGAGCAACTGCGTTCTCTTCGCTGATGATGCAAAGCTATTCAACACCACAGACAATACTGCTACCCTTCAAAAAGACCTTGACTATGTAACAGAATGGTCAAACAAATGGCAACTTCAAATCTCAACAAATAAATGCTCTGTCCTACATATTGGCAAAAGAAAATCAGAAAATGAAATGCTGGCTGAATAGTCAAGACCTTGTTGATGATCCAAGCTCTGTCAAGGATCTCGGAATACTCATCTCTAATGATCTAAGTGTTAGAGCCCACTGTAACTACATAGCCAAAAAGGCATTAAGAGTTGTTAACCTAATCTTACATAGCTTTTTCTCTGGTAATATTACACTAATAACTAGAGCATACAAAACATTTACTAGACCAATACTACACATTATTTGGTTCCCAAAATCTATTTTTTTTTTTAATAATGTTGGGAAAGCACAGATATTTTTTTTCAAAAGTTTCTTCCTCCCTTTACTCATTGCAGAATACCTTATGCCACCAGAAAACCTAGAACTACGCTGCCTTCAGTCCGATCTAAGTAGAGTATATAAAATCATACATTGCAATGTCCTACCTGTCAATGAATACTTCAGCTTCAACCATAACAACACAAGAGCAAACAATAAATACAAACTCAAGGTTAATCGCACCAAACTTGATTGCAGGCAATATGACTTCAGCAACAGAGTGGTCAATGTCTGGAATACTCTATCTCAGTGGTCCCCAACCTTTTTTGTACCAGGGACCAGTTTCACGCAGAAACACTTTTTCAAGGACCGGGGTGGGTGGGTGGAGGAGGAGTCCGAGTTTGGTGGTTTGCTTGCAGACGTTTCATTACCTTGACTAGGTAACATCTGATGTTGTTACCTAGTCGGGTAATAAAACATCTGCCAGCAAACCACCAAGTTCAGGGAGCACCAATGCCTCCTCATTGCAACCCTGAGCGACAGATATTCTCTTCTATTGGGACATTTAAAACGGAGGGTTTCAGCTGCAGATTCAGGAACTGCGCCTGGCTGAGGAGCGCCTTCAAAACTGAGCGCTGGGCGGCGGCGGCCCACGGCTGTCTCCGCGGCTCAGGACAAGTCCTTGCAGGATGGCTGAGAAGCCCCACCTCTCGGCCCTGCCTTCCTCAGCCCCATCCCTCAGGTGTCTCCCTCCCTCCCTCAGCCTCATCCCTCATGTGTCTGCCTCGTTCCTCTCTCAGTCGCTCTTTCGCTCCTCCACCAGCCCAGGAAGAAACTGCTTCAAAGAAGCGGCAGGGTGGCTTTTCCTGTCAGCGCAGCTCCTCCGAAGCGCCCGTTCACCCCCACCCCGCCGCCCGCAGTTCAATCCAGTGCTCCGTTCTGCCTGCCTGCCTGCCTGCCTTCGTTTCTGGTTGTTTCGGAGCAGCTTCGGCTGAGAAAAGAGGCGAATAGTTATTATTCTCAGCGAAGCTGCTCCAAAACAACCAGAAACGAAGGCAGGCAGGCAGAGCGGAGCACTGGATTGAACCTGGATTGATTGGCGGCAGGGTGGGGGTGAACGGGCGCTGGGGAGCTGCGCCGACAGAAAAGCCACCCTGCCGGCTCCTTTGAAGCAGTTTCTTCCTGGGCTGGTGGAGGAGTGAGAGAGCGACTGAGAGAGGAACGAGGCGGGAGGAAACCGCTGAGCCGGAGAGCAGGACAGGCTTTGGTTGCTTCCTCCCCCCTTCTTTCATTTGTGTCCTTGATCCCTGATCCCAGCAGCATTCACCGAAGGCGAAGAAAGCCGCCATTTTTATTTTATTTTTATTTTTATTTTCTTTGCGGCCCGGTGCAAAGTGATCCACGGACCGGTACCGGTCCGCGGCCTGGTGGTTGGGGACCCCTGCTCTATCTGACTCTGTGGTTTCTTCCCCAAACCCCAAAAACTTTAACCTTAGACTGTCTACTATGGACCTTTCCTAAGAGGTCTGTGCGGGGCGTGCATAAGCACACCAACGTGTCTACAGTCCCTGTCCTATTGTTTCTTTTTTTTTTTTCTTATATGTATCCATGTATTCATAACTACAGTATGTTTTTACTTATACCTATTATCTTGTAAGCAATTGACAAAAATAAATAAATAAAATAAAAGTACAGAATTAGATTCTGGTTCAGACTAAAAAAAATAAATCATGTTCTCTTATGAGATAGGGGGTAGGTCAGTGGTGGGATTCAAAAATGTTTACTACTGATTCTGTGGGCGTGGCTTGGTGGGTGTGGCAGGGGAAGGATACTGCAAAATCCCCATTCCCTCCCCACCCCCCTAACCTGCTTTCCAGCTTCGTTCTCCTGTGCAGGGCAACCAAAGAAGACCCAGCCGATCAGCTGGGACTCAGGAGGCAGAGAATAGATGGGGGTGGGGCCAGTCAGAGGTGGGATTTGCTGGTTCTCCAAACTACTCAATATTTCCTCTACCAGTTCTCCAGAACTGGTCAGAACCTGCTGAATACCCACCTCTGGGGTAGGTGAAGAAGACCTCGTTCCCAATGGCTAGCTAGACAGATGGGAAGAAATCAAAAGAGATTCAGCATGGAAAAGTGCCAGCTGATGGAGTACTTCTCGGGGAAAAATAATCCCCAAACAGAAAGATTGCTAAAGGAATAGAAGAAGTGTGTGAATGTATGTCCTCATCTGCAGAGGACGGGCCTCAATTCCAAGTGCTTCTTCCCAGTGTATGTGTGGTCTATGGATACCATCATGCGCAGAAAACCTTCTTCTAGTGCCCAAAGGTCTATCTGACTTCGTGTAGCTACCATATTTTGTAGAATGGTGACTGATTGACAGCTCATGAAATGAAAACTTTGGGGTCTTCCACACATGGGCTTTCGAGTTCTCTGGATCTCTCCTTCCATGAAAATTTTCATTCAGTTTTCCTTTGTTAGCAGGCACTTTTAACCAAACCTTGGACTCTCCGTCTTCTTCTAGATTCTATGCAATGGACTTCTGTAGTGAGCAGTAAGATTTGAAGTCTCTTCCGACTTCAATTTCTCACTCCAGAGGTGGTCTTCAGCAGGTTCTGACCAGTTCTGGAGAACTGGTAGCAGAAATTTTGAGTCATTTGGAGAACCGGCCAATCCCACCTCTGACTGGCCCTGCCAACCCCATCTCTTCTCTACCTCCCATTGAGTCCCAGCTGATCAGCTGGGTCTTCTTTGATTGCCCTGCCCAGGAGAATGGAGCTGGAAAGCAGGTTAGTGGGGTGGGGAGGGAATGGGGATTTTGCAGTAACCTTCCCCTGCCACGGCCACCAAGCCACGCCCACAAAACAGGTAGTAAAATCTTCTGAATCCCACCATTGCATTCTATGCAATGGACTTCTGCAGGGAGATTTGAAGTCTCTTCCGAGACTTCAGTTATGCTTGTTAAGTCAAGGGACTACCTGTATATCACTTCTTGTTTTTACTTTCTGTGGGAAGAGCAGGCCTTAATTGGAAAGTTCTAGAAGGGAAGAAGGAAGACAGGTTAACTCCCAGCGATGACCACACGTATTATTATTTTTAAGCACACGGCTCCATCCTTGTGTATTTGGAGACCTGGCTGGCCCAGTGGCATCAGGCAACGTGACGATGGTATTTTGCATTGTGTTGAAAGCATTTCCGAGTTCCACCTGAAAGTTGATTTTATTTTGCTGTTTGCCTCCAGGTGTTCATGGGTTTGGCAACTTCATCCTCCTCTAAATATTCTTAGGAGTTGGGTGTGGCAATCAGTCTTAATAAAAATTTCATAATGATACCCATCAAGCTATTTATTCCCCAGAGTCTTTTGCAATCATAAAAGCATACGACTTGGTCTGTTCCCTTCCTGTCCCCAGGAAGGGATCCATTGGGTCTCAGGCGATAATCCCAAAGGTTTAAGGTAGATTCCCCAATAGGGTAGATACAGTTTTCTGCTGCCAAAGAAAAAGCAGCAATAATTTTGTCTCCTGGACATCTCCATAATTTTTTTTTTTAAAGAGCATGTTTTTCATTCCACTGTCAAGCCATTCCCATATGGTGGGCACATTTCCAGGTTACAAGGAGAGAAACTGGAGATTATCTGAAGACGGGAAAAGAGATGAGCACATGCTGAGTAATCCAGTTGCAATGGGGAAAGGAAGCGGAGCTGGTTTTGCCTAGAGGAGAAAGGAGATTAAGAAGCTGGATAACCACCTTAAATAGTTGGCACTGGCAAATCTTCCCACAAAGCTGGAAAACAAACATAATATCAGGATAGAGATGAAGGTTCATGGAGATTTTCAATCATTCAGGTCCTGTTTTTTCCTTGAAGATCGCTTCTTGGTCTTTTAGCTAAGATCAAGTGTAGTATCCTTGAAGATGCTTCGCTTCTCATCCAAGAAGCTTCATTGGTTCCAGCGGGTGGGTGGGGCGATGGAATTCTGTTCCCATCTACCAAAATATTATTGTTTCCCCTGTCCCCATCAACATTCAGCTACCATTCTTAATCCAGGGAGCTTTCTAAATGGCCACTGATAGTGGAATTGATACAGGATGCGATTAGTATAGTTGATTTGAAATTAGTTGTTTCTCAAGGAAGGAGCATCTATTCTAAAATTCGACAGAATCATGAGACAATAGAATGGAATGGAATGGAATGGAATGGAAGAGAAGAGAAGAGAAGAGAAGAGAAGAGAAGAGAAGAGAAGAGAGGAGTTGGAAGGGACCTTGGAGGTCTTCTAGTCCAACCCCCTGCTTAGACAGGAAATCCTATACCATTTCAGACAAAGGGTTATCCAATCTCTTTCTTCTTAAAATGACTGAATTGAAGTGCGTGATCCCATGAGTGAAGAGCAATATTATTTCTCTTTTGTTCTAAATAAAACCCAAGTGGTATTAGGAGAAATGTCAGACCCATTCATTCCCAAGGAAAGTATTATCCTTTTAAACCAAAGGCTAGATTCTTTCTTTAAGAAAAACACACAAGTAAATCTTTTTGTTCATTTAGCCTATTCCCTATTTTCGGTAAAATATCCCTTATTTTCATTCAGTGCTTTCTGTTGTTATCTAAATGTCACCCAAAACATTGGACACAAAAGAGGCCAGGCATACTTATTAGCAAATGAATTAACATCCTGCTCAACTAAAGCTTATGTCTTAAGGCCTTAGTAGCCTGTTATATAAAGCATTTTTCTTCCTTGCAATTGAAGGGGAGAGAGAGAGAGAGAGAGAGAGAGAGAGAGAGAGAGATGCATGGGGTTGATCAAACAGACAAGAAAAACAAGCCCTTCAATATTTATTTGTGTCAAGCTTGGAGTCATTCTTGTCATTCAAAGGTCAAAAGTAAAGTACAACCGGTTGCAACCCAATGATCCAAACACTTCTGGCATTTGAAATGGTTCTGCTCTGCTCTCGGGAGGACCAGAGCTTAAGCCCAGGGGTGAGATTCAAAATGTTAAACAACCAGTTCTGTGGGCATGGCTTGGTGGTCATGTTATTGGCTGGGTGTGGCCAACTCAATATCACTCACGTCGAGGCACGCATCTCCTCGCCTGGCCTCTCATGACTGTGGGGATGCTGCAACAGTCGTAAGTGTGAAAAAGTGTCATAAGTCACTTTTTTCAGTGCCATTGTAACTTTGAATGGTCATTCCACACGAGCAAAGTACCAGCAAAGGAGGGGGGAAAAAACTCCAGAGAAGTTCCTGAGACAGGAAGTCTAGTCCTGCCAAGAATGTAATAAGGGTAAACGGAGAGGCAGTTTCTGTAAGCAACACCAGAATGTTTCCTTCCTGCCTTCCTTACAGGATTAGCCCAGTAATTTCTTCTAACAACCTGTTCTCTGAACTGCTTAGAACGTTAACAACCGGTTCTAGCGAATAGGTGCGAACTGGTAGAATCCCACCCCTGCTTAAGCCATTCCTGAACCAGGGTTGGACTGCTGGGGGCTCGGAGGGGGTTCAAGAGAGCCCCTAGCTAAGATTCTGTGGAGTTTGGAGAACCCCCAAATCCCACTCCTGGCTGGCCCTGCCCACCTCGCCCCTCCCCTCCCAAGAGTCCCCACGTGGCCCGTTTTGGATGCAGGTAAGTGCAGGGCACACGGGGAGGATTGGGGAGGGTGTAAAACGGGCCTCCCAGAAGTTTGGGAAGGCCAGAAATGGGCCTGTTTCCAACTTCCAGAGAGCCTCCGCAGCCAGGGAAGGCTGTTTTTGCCCTCCCGGAGGCTCGAGGAAAGCCTCCGGAATCTGGGGAAGGTAAAAACTCCCCCTCCACCATGGTGCAGGAGATCGACTAGACCACTCCCACCATGGCCACGCCCACCTAGCAATGGGATAGATAACCCATTGCTAAAATTTTTGAAGCCCACCCCTGACCTGAACGTAGACTGGGGGAAGACATGCTCCATTCTTGAGCTCTGAGGTCAGCAAACCAGAAAGCATTGTCCTGAAATGAAGGCAAAGACCCAAGTTAAAGGATGGTTGGGCCCCTTCTAAATCCCCCCCATTTCAAGTTCACAACTATTATTGTGTCTGTGTTCCATAAGTAGATGGGGGCTACGTCTGGGAGTGACCCAAAGAACGGTCCAAAGAATGACCGTAAGAATATTTGCACTTGGAT
>NC_142019.1:7736988-7791988 GCF_049901735.1 Notechis scutatus | reverse complement strand
TCCCCCCCCCCTTGCATCCTCGGGTGGGCAGGAGGCAACAGCTTGGATGTTGACCTCAGCGTTGGTGGGGCACTTCGTATTGGGACACCTTCCGTCACCGTTGCTTTCCCTTCTCCCTTGCTGCCGTGGCGTTTAGAGCAACGCCGTGCGTTGGCGCAGCCACGTGCGGCCAGCCAGGGCTCCTCCTTGCAACCAGAGCCCGGCGGAGACACTTGGCTTCAGGCGCTCCTGTCACCACCTTCCCTTTGCCTTTGAAGGCAAAGCCAATTCTTTTAAAAATGACGCCCTACTATAACAAAGCCTCCCCTGCCCGAGAGGGCAGCCCAACCCCACGTGGGGAGGCAAATCTCCTGGGGCCGCAGCACAGGATCGGCCCACCTCGGGAGAAGCGCCCAGCTGGCATCCTTGCCTGGCACCGGGCAGAGCATGAAGAGCTTCACCTGGGGCGCCCAGTGCAGCTGACAGGCGGGCCCTCCTTCCCGGCAGCAGAGCTCTCACCAAGGCAGCGAGCGCCTCCCTGCCAGACCCTCTGCTCATTCCGCCAGGGCCACAGGTGCACGCCCACCTGCCAAGCAAAAGAGCTGGGCTGACCTGAGCTTGGCTCTAGTCCCTCCTTCCCAAGTCCCTCCAGCGCGAAGCCGAAGGGGCCACCGGGAGAGGCTGCCCAAGGCAGTGGTAGCACCCACCTGTCCGCACACAGGGAGGCGAGGTGATGGCAGCGCTGCTTCCCTGGCCGGCGGAGAGAGCCCGAGGCCCCCTGTCCTTTCCACCCCTCGCCCAGCCCGTCCCCGTCCCCACATATCTCCAAATGTGCCGGCAGCTCCAAACACTGCAGCGGAATGGGCATCAGACAGAGGCGCTGACTTGGCGGGGCTCAGCTCAGAGGATGCGACGCAGGCCGTCGCCTTGCCTCCCTGTCCACGGATGGGTGGGCGCTATCACTGCCTCTGGTGGCCTCTCCTGGTGGCCCCTTTGGGTTCGGGCTGGAGGGACTTGGGAAGGAAGCCAAGCTTGGGTCGGCCCAGCTCTTTCGCTTGGCAGGCGGGCGCTTACCCGTGGCTCGCTTTCCCAGCTCTGCCCAGCCCGCACAGCTCCGGCACTGTCCTGGTGGGATGAGCAGAGGGCCCGGCAGGGAGGCGAGACTGCCTTGGCAAGAGCTCTGCCGCCGGGAAGGAGGGCCTGCCTGTCAGCTGTGCTGGGCGCACCAGGCGAAGCTCTTCGCGCTCTGCCCGGCGCCAGGCAGTGATGGTGGCTGGGTGCTTCTCCCAGGGTGGGCCAATCCTGCACTGCGGCCGCGGGAGATTCGCCTCCCCACATGGGGTTGGGCTGCCCTCTCGGGCAGGGGAGGCTTTGTTGTACCGGTAGTAGGGCGTCATTTTTAAAAGAATTGGCTTTGCCTTCAAAGGTGAAGGGAAGGCGGCAACAGGAGCACCTGAAGCCGAGTGTCTCCGCCAGGCTCTGGTTGCAGGGAGGAGCCCTGGCTGGTCGCGCATGGCTGTGCCAAACACCGCGGCGTTGCTCTAAACACCGCGGCAGCAAGGGAGAAGGGAAAGCAACGGTGGCGGAAGGTCTCCCGATACAAAGTGCCCCACCAACGCAGGCAGCACCACATCCGGGTATGCAACAAAAGTACTTCCCCCGCCATTCCCCCCCATTTCACATGTTTAATATAGGCCTTAATTTGGGGGGAGGGGCTTAATTTGATTTTATGCCAATAAAACATGCTGGGCCTTCCTATTGGTGGAGGCCGTATTGTTGGAGAAACACGGTAGAAATCCAGGATCTACCTGGATTAACAGGGCTAGGCCAGCCAATGTTGTTGCTTTGTGATGGAGAACAGAATTGTTCGGAGTGAGACTCGTTTGCAAACATCAGGGGGATTCAATTGAGGTTTGTTCCACTGCAAAGCTAGAGAACAATGAATTGGAACATTAGAGGTTTAAAGCGACTTCCGCAAGATCTCAAGAGTTTGGAACGTACCTGGTTTGGTCCTGGATCAAAAATCGGAACTAAAAAAGAAATTATTCTGAGGGCAGGGTTTTCTCCAAGTCGGCACCTTCCGTATACGTAAGGACTACAATGCCTAGAATTCCCTGCCAAAAGTAGCAGGGATGATGCAGGATGAGGAGCGAGGAGACAAGTTTCAAGTCCAGTCAAAGAAGCTTTTGGGGTGTTTTGGGACAAAAGCACAGTCCCAAATTCAGCAAAACTGACCTCACAGGGTTGTTGTTTGCAAGTAGTGAGTGTGTACTGACTTGTAAGGACGCAGTGGCTCAGTGGCTAAGATGCTGAGCTTGTCGATCAGAAAGGTCGGCAGTTCGAATCCCTAGCACCGCATAATGGAGTGAGCTCCCATTACTTGTCCCAGCTTCTGCCAACCTAGCAGTTTGAAAGCACGTAAAAATGCAAGTAGAAAAACAGAGACCGCTTTGGTGGGAAGGGAACAGTGTTCCGTGTGGCTTCGGTGCTTAGTCCTGCTGGCCACATGACCACGGAGACGTCTTTGGACAGCGCCGGCTCTTCGGGCTTTGTAACCGAGATGAGCACCGGCCCCTAGAGCTGGAAACGATTAGTACGTATGTGCAAGGGGAACCTTTGCCTTCACTGACTCGTACTTGCAAAGGAAAAGTGGAATATAAGTGTATCGAAGAAAGAGATCTGGTGGGAGGTTGAGTTAGGGACAGGCTTGGTTAGAGGAAAACAGCATACAAAATCGGTGCATAAATAAATGCAACTGTGTATGTATTTTTAATAAAAAAAGTAAATAAATACTGCAAATGTACAGGCCGTCCATTCGTCTACTGGCCTTTCAAAGTTACAACGGAACCAAAAAAGGTGATGTACAATCGGTCCTCACCTTTACGACCATGGTAGCATCCCCATGATCACATGATTAAATACTGCTAGACCTCAATTTGCGACAATTGAGCCGAACTTTTTTTTTGTGGCTAAGCGAGATGTTTGTCAAGTGAGTTTTGCCCCGTCTTTACCTCTCTTGCCCACCATTCCTGCAGAGCTACACATCCTGGGGGAAAAAAACAACAGACCAAAGTCCTTTTCAAGGAACACAGCTGAGGTTTGCAACTCTCCCTGAAATAGGCTCAGATTGTGAAAACGAACCCCGTTCTCCCAAAACATAACACTGTGAGAAAGCCAGATGTTAAAAAGGAGAGATTCAATCTAGGCCTTGAAAAAGGCTACCGAAAACCATCTTCCTTAACCAGCAAATGCCTCTGTAGCAGAGGTGTGTATTCAGCAGGTTCTGACCAGTTCTGGAGAACCGGAAGTGGAAATTTTGAGTCGTTTGGAGAACCGGCCGATGCCACCTCCGACTGGCCCCGCCCCCATCTCTTCTCTGCCTCCCATTGAGTTCCAGCTGATCGGCTGGTTCTCCTTTGGTTGCTCTGCGCAGGAGAACGGAGCTGGAAAGCAGGTTAGTGGGATGGGGAGGGAATGGGGATTTTCCAGTAATCTTCCCCTAGGAGTCGGGGGAGGGAATAGAGATTTTGCAGTATCCTTCTCCTGCCACGCCCACCAAGCTACGCCCACAGAACCAGTAGTAAAAATGTTTGAATCCCACCACTGCCTGTTAGGAATGCAACTCGTGGGTTCCTCATTTGTGGTGGCCTTCAGGAAAGCAGAATCTCAAGGTTGGAACGGACCGGTCAGGAAGAGCTGGTTGAGCTTACACCGTGGAGAAAATCCCTTCTCCAGTGTGGTACAGTGTGGCACAGGACTCAGAAGCTCTCTGGTTTCGTGTTGGAAACAAAAAAAAAAAAAAAACCTGTACAATGACAATCAGCTGGGAAAGCCAACCTTAAAAGTCAGTTCGCATTCCAAGTTCGAGTATTGTCAAAGCCTGCCTCGATTCTCTTAAATTTGTTTGTCAGAAATTTGGAAGTGACAGCATCTAACCTAGAATGCACACGGCTTATTTTGTTCAACTCTTCTTCTTTTCCTTCCCAAGCTGCCATCATATAGAAAGAAACTGGGTGGAGGGGGAGGAAAGAGTCGGCATGTTGAAATTGTTTTTTTTTGTTGTTGTTGGCTTGCTGCTTCGTTCCTTTCTCCAAAACATACAATTCCCTTTGTAAGAGCCAACGTGAGCTGCTGGAATCTGAAAAAATACCAGGCAAAAGGAGTTTTGTAAGTCTCCCAAATGGAATTAGGTTTGGAATTGCACTTGGAATGGGGATCCAATTCAGTTCAACGCAGGGGTGCTTAAGGGGTTGATCCCCAAACCAATAAAATGCTTTCCCCTCCCATTGTTATCTTGGCATTTTTCAAGGCAACATTGACGGGTGATTTTATTCCGCTGTTCAGACAGGGTATAAAGTCATCTCAACGTGTCTGGCACGGGACAGAATCTTAAGGAAGTGACCTTGAGGTTGATGGCCCTTATCTAGGCATGATAGTCAAAACCTGATAAAAACACATCTTGATAATCTGCCACGTTCCCATCCTGTCACTTCACCTTTGCCCTGTTTTAAGGGAGAAGTTTGGGGGTGCAGGGGAAACAAAACACCAAAGCAAGTAGCAACACATTGGCAGTTTATCAGGAGTGCCCTGCGGAAAGACAGAACAGGGGTTGCAACGTCAAGAAAAGGCAGGGGAAAGGTGAATTGATGTCAAAACTCAGCTCCTTGCAGAAAGGATGGCATGAATAGACCTGGAATAAGGAAAAACACTGGATAAGCCCAGGGTAGGAGACAACCAGACTGAGCCCGAAGGAGGGAGGGATCAAATACGTCATCAGTCTTGAGTTTCTTTGCACCCTCAAGAGATCTAAGTCCAGCTCACCTTGAATTCCTTCTGTTCTTAACTCCCACTCGTTTCCCTTGGCTGTTAGTAGTTCAGATTCTTGTAGAGAGCTTAAGCTCACAACAACTCTTTATACTGTACATATTTGAACTGTCTGGATCTCCTGATTTCCCTGGTGCTTAATCCCAATGAAGGATATGTCAGTATGTAAGAAATTATGAGCCAGGATAGCCATAACAAGAAGTCAGCCAATGGGAACTGTTTGGTGACTAAGAAACAGCACATGTTGTGAGTCATGTCAGATAGCTCAGAGCCTGGGCACGGCTTAGGGTAACTGGTCTGTATAAATATAGAGCTTCTGTGATTTCTGAGTTCTGGCAGTTCTGATTCCTTCTGTTTCTTGTACTTGCTACCACATTGCAAGAGCTGCATGGGTGTTGTATACATGCATCATGTTTTATATTATTGTATATAAACAAGTTTCTTCTATAAATAAATCCTGCTGAATTATTTACTTGTGTGCTGGTTGGATTGCTGCAAACTCTAACAGGATAGGTTGTCTGCTCCCTCCAGCTCTTCCTCTACTACAGGAAGCGCACCAACTCCATCAGCTTCTTCCTTCAACTCTACCCAAGAGCAGCCAAGGGAGTCGACACTGCCACAGGGTCAATCCATCAATCCTTTTGAAGGATCAGGCCTTTTAATTTCCAGCAGAGTTTTCAGCTGTAAACTGAATCATCCTAGTTAGTTCTAAAGAACTGGTTTGTAAACCTGTATTTCCTTTCCTCCCTCCTCTTTCCTTCTATGTGATGTCCTGTGAATTGACTTTTTCAACCGTTGTACACAAGCTGCTTCTGGAGGCTTTCTGGGTGGGAAGAATAAATGTTTTAAATAGAGGTAGTCCTTGTTTAATGACAGTCTGGTTTAGTGACCATTCGCAGTGGCAACGGTAAGAAGCAATTTTGCGACCAATCCTTACAGTTAACCGCCATCAATCATCCACGACCAAATGATTCTGAACAGTTCAAGCCCAGAGCAGGGAGAAAGAAAAACTGAGGTCAGTAAGTTTGGATGATAGCAAAGGCAACCCCCCCAAAATAGGATTGTTCATGCTCACATTCAACAGAAGATCCTGCACAGAAAGATCTGAGATGGTTTAGGGCAGCGTTGGCGAACCTTTTCGGCACCGAGTGCCAAAATGGGAGCACCAGAAACAGGAAGAGCAGCTACCCAGCATGCATGCACGCACTGGGTAGCTGAGCTTCCGGTTTCCGGCACTCATGGTCTTCGGTTTCTGTTGCACATGCGCATGCAAAGACTGGCTGGCCAGGGAGCTGCACTTCCAGTTTCCAGCACTCCCCTGTGCACGAAGACTACTAAAGAGGATTTATTTGAAGGTAACGTTCTACATCTGGCACTAATCTGGGCGTAGCCAACTCTGAGATACGTAATTCAGGCAACCGCTGCCATAAGTTCACCATCACGGGTCTAGGGGCAGCGTTTCTCAACCTTAACCTTAAGATGTGTGGACTTCAACTCCCAGAATTCTCCAGCCTGCATGGGGGTTGAAGTCATATCATAAAAGTTGCTGAGGTTAAGAAAGACTTATTTAGGGTAAAGGTTTACACATGAGCTGTACCCACAAAAAAAAAAAAGAGACTCCAAACTGGTAAAGAGTTGATAAATCTGGAGAATTCACATCCCTTCACTCTATTCATCACATCACCAAGTCAAAATTCTAGCAAGTTACAGAGCACTTTAAAAAAAAAAAAAATTGGAGAGAGGGAGGGAATTAAAAAAAAAAAAATCCCTAAGGGAACGCATGACCTTCCCAAGGGCTGTGCAGTGACACACGGAAAAGTCACAAGGAGTTTCTCATGGATCGTAATTGCTCACAAGTTTGGAGTAAATTAGACTGGCGAATGCGTCCATCTAACGTTGACTCAGCTTAAAAAAAAAGAAAAGAGGAAGAGTGGGGGGAAAACAAAGTTTTGGATAGGTTACTGGGGTACTGAGAAAACCCCATCAGAGTTCAGGAGAGTGACTGTGGTTTGGCCTACACGATGAAGAAGCTGAGTATAATATATTTTTCAAAATGACCACCAGAGCATTAGTATTTCTTATACAGCAATTAACACTCTCTGATGCTAAGTGTTCTGACCCAAACCTTTTTAATGCGGCGCTGTGAATTCTGTTCATTCACAGCCAAGAGTCATTCAAAACTAATTGTCCCAGATAAGAGCGAGCCCTTTCAAGGTTGCGGAAGGCTGCCAAGAACAAAAGACTAATGGCAGATAAATATCCAAAGCCGGAAGTTTCAAAAAACAAACTGGAGCAAACAGGGCTTCAACGAGGGCTCTGAGTAGAAAGAACTTCTTTGCTTCCTGCAAAGAAGCCAACCCCGAAGGCTGGCTTTTATCCCTTATGGGAGGGACCATCCCATTCCAGCCTTACTCCCGAGTCACCCATGCTGCTTCAGCTGCTCTTTTCCTCAAGTAGCCCTGCGCGCACGCACACCGAGTACAGGCTCCCCAGGGTCCTCTTTGTCACTGCTGCCAGACTCCACAACCTCCAAAGGAGCACTCCACTCTCTGTTTGTCCTGGCCCAATCTCTGCATCACACACAGGCCCCTCATCCGAGTCCTCACTCTCAGAGATCTCAGCTGTCCGCACCTGCTGCCGGCTAACCACAACACTAAGGAGTTGTACTCCCCCTCCGCACCTGAAAAGAACTCTGTTCCAACTGCCAGTTGCCTCACATCCCGTTACCTCAGTTCAAAGCGGCAGACATTCAACTTTCCCTCAGGAGCAGCCTGGGGCTCCTTACAGTACTAAACATCGGTACCTCACCAAAATGTCTACGCCTTCCCCCTATCAGGCATGATATTCCCCTCAGAAAAAAATCGGGGCCGGCCAAAAGAGACCCCCACCACGCGCCAAGAAATCACCCGCCCGCCCGCCGCCTCTCCCAACCGCCCTCGCACCGACCGCCGTGCGCGCGCCGCCGCCCGCCGCCTCGCTCGCCGCTCGCACCGCCGCCCGACCGCCGCTCGCCTGCCCTCGCCCGCCCACACCGCCCGCCGCTGCCTCCGACCGCCGCGCTCCGCCCGCCCTCGCCGCCGCCCGCCCGCCGCTCGCCCGCCGCCGCGCTCGCCGCCCGCCGCTCGCCGGGCTCGCTCGTCGACCGCCACGCGCGCGCCCACCCGCCCGCCGCCGCACCGCCCGGCGATTTTAATTGGAAAAATATCATGCCTGCCCTATGGAACCATTTCGGAACTTATGGTGGCGAAGCGATATTCCCTTACGAGTTTCAATCACCGACCACCACAGAGCCAATGGATTGCGAACCGAATTTTTTCCTGCATAGCGTCCCAGCCCAAACTCATTTCTTACACTGACCTCCTCAGTTCAGACGAATTTGTGCCTTCTACTCTAACACCAGTTAAAGGGGGGGGGGGGACACAGGAAAAGATTTACAGATTGCGATTAGGAAAACACAAGTAAGGGAACCTGCGGAAAAGTATCGTCAAGGTCATCCCTAAGTCAACAGAGAGGCTGTAAAAAAAGTACGCATCCGATATCCTGTACGTTAATCAGGCCGATGCCGTAGCAAAGCACGAGTATCTAGCTAGTGGCTTAATACGGGGGGGAGAGCAAGGAGATGGCTTAGCATTGCATAGGATTCTTCATGGTCAGACATTCGAGGATGCTTTCTGAAGAAAGCTAAGGGGACCCATTGTCCCTTCCCTGCTAGTTAGAACACAGAACACACAATCATAGGTCAAAAAGGGACTTCAGAGATCTTCTAGTCCAATCCTCTTCTCAAGGCAGGACACTTTACACCAGGGGTGTCCAACCTTGGCAACTTTTAAGACTTGTGGACTTCAACTTCCAGAATTCCTCAGCCAGCAAAGAATTCTGGGAGTTGAAGTCCACAAGTCTTAAAGTTGCCAAGGTTGGACACTCCTGCTTTACACCATTCCAATGAAATAGGAATTGGAAGGGACCTTGGAGGTCTTCTAGTCTAACCCCCTGCCTAGGCAGGAATCCCTACACCACTTCAGACAAAGGGTTACCTAATCTCTTCTTAAAAACTTCCAGTGTTGGAGCATTCAGAGAGCCTTGGTGGCGCAGCGGTTAGAGTGCAGTACTGCAAGCTACTCCTACTGCAATTTGGCAGATCGAATCCCACCAGGCTCAAGGTTGACTCAGCCTTTCGTCCTTCCAAGGTGGGTAAAATGAGGACCCAGATTGTGTTGGGGGCAAGAGGCTGACTCTGTACACCGCTTAGAGAGGGCTTTAAAGCACTGTAAAGTGGTATGTAAGTCTAAGTGCTTGTCCTTCCTTCTTTCCTTTCCTTTCCTTCCTTCCTAGTGGTTAATGCAGTATTGCAGGCTAACTCTGCTCATATTGCCAGGAGTTTGATTCCTGACAAGCTCAAGGTGGACACGGTCTTCCATCCTTCCAAGGTGGGTAAAATGAGGACCCAAACTGTTGGGGGCAAGAGGCTGACTCTGTACACCACTTAAGAGAGGGCTGGAAAGCACTGTGAAGCAATATATAAGTCTAAGTACTATTGCTATTCACAACTTCTGGAGGCAAGTTGTTCCACTGGTTAATTGTTCTCACTGTCAGGGAATTTCTCCTTAGTTCTAAATTGCTTCTCTCCTTGATTAGTTTCCACCCGTTGCTTCTTG
The DNA here is from genome assembly GCF_049901735.1 of Notechis scutatus. Taxonomy (NCBI): domain Eukaryota; kingdom Metazoa; phylum Chordata; class Lepidosauria; order Squamata; family Elapidae; genus Notechis; species Notechis scutatus. Next base: position 7,782,530 of record NC_142019.1, on the reverse strand, counting down.
TCCTGCTCTCAGGTGCTTTGAAGAATAGCTTGACTCCCTCTCCTTTGGGGCAGCCCCTGAGATATTGGAACACCGCTAAATGATTGATTGATGCCTTCCCTTTCTCCCATCCTTCCGACGATCCTCAAACTCCGATCAGTTTTTTTTTTTTTAATGCTCCATCATCCCCTTCCTGGAGCTGACAGAAGCTGGAGAGCCGCAGGTACCCCGTTCTTGCCCAAGGAAGGTGAACAGAATGTCAAAACATCTCAAGTTTTTCTGGGGGCAGCTGGTTCTCGACGTGCAGTCGTAATGGAGCCTGCCCATAGAATGCTAATCCTAGACAACGAAAGACACACAGGCCTAAAAATGTTCACCGCACATACACACTGAATCCTGTGACATTAAAAAAAAAACAACCCACAAAAAGTTTTATTTACATTAATATTATTAATGCAAGTGTTGCTCCCACCCCAATCTTCACGAAATCTACTTACACATGGTCGGAAAAAGAACAATATATATCTCTATGGTGTTTTTTTTAAAAAACAACAACTATCACCCAAGTTCAGAGTCCATGCCCTTTACACATCTTCATCTTCATCATCGCTGATCACGTATTTCTTCTGTTTCTTGCTGACCTTCTCGTCATCTTCGGCTTTCCTCTTACCGGAAGACTCACCCTCCTGAAATTAAAAATATATATATATATCAGATACAAGGCACTCAACACTGTCCAACTATTTACAATGTCTGCACTGTTAATCTTCTCATCACTCCTTATCACCCATCCCCTCCCACTTGTGACTGTATGGCTGTAACTTTGTCGCTTGTATCCTTACGATTTATATTGACCGTTTCCTAGTATGATTTGATTGCTTATTTGTACCCTATGACTATCATTAAGTGTTGTACCTTATGATTCTTGACTCTTGATGAATGTATCTTTTCTTCTATGTATACTGAGAGTATTTGCACCAAGAGAAATTCCCTGTCCAATCACACTCGGCCAATAAGGAATTCTATTCTATTCTATTCTATTCTATTCTATTCTATTCTATTCTATTCTATTCTACTATTCTACTCTACCCTACCCTACCCTACCCTACTCTCTATTCCAGAGGTCTCCAAACTTGTCAACTTTAAGACAAGTCTTAAAGTTGTCAAGTTTGGGGATCCCTATTCTAATTCTAATTCTATTCTATTCCCTTAGGTCAGGGTGAAATAACTTGGAGGTTAGTTTTATTAACTCCTTATAGCTTTAAGTAGATATAAATTCTGAAATAATGACAGTAACTTTGCATATTGAGCTGGGGCTGAGTTTCTCCCCTACTTTCCCAAATACACGTGATACATCTTAATACAGATGGTTGCCTTCCAGGTCAATACATTTTCCCCCTAGATTCTTTATGCATATCTTGAAAAATTCAAAGGTTCTCCCACTGTAACCAGTCTCCCAAAGCAATCCTTCTCTAAATTATTTTTAGGCAACTAATGATGACTTATATGATTAAAAGGATGCTCTTATTTTTTAAAAAATGCAAATGTCTGGGCATGCCACCATAGTTGTGTCACAAGTGCTGTGGTTTTTTTTTATTTAATGCTGAAGCGCCACTTTGTGGTAAAGCTGAATAACACTCAAACTGAATAGCTTGTTAGCTTGAAAAAGAGGAAAAAAACAAGCTTTCCATTATCTGTTATTAGGAGTTCATTTCAGGGCAGAATAAATAAAACCCCACAACATTGCTGAGAATTTTCCTGCTTATCAACTGCCCCCGCCCCAACCATAATCCCACCACTGCAAGTTTTTTTTTTTTTTTTTTTAAAAACAGAGACTGATTGGCTATCAAGAAAGAGAGTTTTGATGACGGATTTCTGCAACGGCGGGGAATAGACGTGGGTGGCCTTTGATATCACTTCCAGCTCTGGGTTTGTATTTTCTTTTTTATGACCCTTTAATCCCTTTATTCGGGGTGGAATCGGGGTGACTGAATGGAGCTGAGCATTTACTGGCCGGATGCCCTTCCTGATGCCTAAGGGGAGTTCGCAGCACGTATTTTCTCTTTGCGTCCTGACGGAGAAACGTCTGCCTGCTGCCTAGGATTGAACTCTCAACCTTCCGACTGGGAAGCCAACATCTTCACCTCTAGGCCACGGGGCTGCTGTCCAGCTCTGGATTTATACTGCTTTGCTGAAATGGATTTTTTTGTTATTCTTGGGACAGGTTTTCTATACAGGAAATCCTCGACTTGGAACAGTTCATTGAGTGACCATTCAAAGTTAACAATGGCACTGAAAAAAGCGACTTATGACCATTTTTTTTACAGTTACGACCTTGGCTAATCCCCATGCTCATTTGATCAAAATTCAGACGCTTGGCAAGTAAATCCAATGTCTGCCATGGGTATTTTTGGTTGGAAATCGGAAGTAAATGCTGTTTTTTTTTTTAAAAAAAACCACTATAAATCGCACTTATGACCACAGGATAGTGCATACGGCTGAAAATGCGAGCTAGTTTCTGAGCACCCAAAATGCCATTATGTGACTGCAGTGTGTGTGTGTGTATGTGTCTGTCTGTCTTGTCTATCTGAACTTTGAATCCAGATCGTAAGTAGCCCTGGGAAGGTATGTCGTAACTCTGAATGCTCCCTAAAGGACTGGTTATAAGTCAAGGACTACTTGTACACATATTTATTTGTTTATGGCCTTTATTATTATTATTTAATCAATGATACGGGTTGATCTAAATCAGAGGTGGGGAATGGAACTACGGCCCCCTTTATGACTTGTGGACTTCAATTCCCAAAATTCCTGGCTCAGGAATTCTGGGAGTTGAAGTCCACAAGTCATAAAAGGGCCTTCGTTCCCCACCCATCTAAATGATGTAAATTAGCTTGGCCATCCACAACAGGCATGATATTCCCCTCTGAAAAAAAAATCGGGGCCGGCCAAAAGAGACCCCCCCCACCGCGCGCCAAGAAATCGCTGCCCAGCTCCCTTTTCCTGCCGCTCAGCGGCCTCCGCTCGCACCGCCCGCCCGCTCGGGCTCCGCTCAGGTATCCGGCTGGGGCTGTCAGGAGTTGCTACCGCCGGCGCGGCTCCAGTCCCGCGTTGCCCTGGGAAGGGAAAGGCAAAACCAGGAGCCGCTGCTGCCGTTGCAAAGCGCCGCCACGGCTCTTCCTTTTTGCCTTTCCCTTCCTGAGGCAACGCGGAACTGGAGCCACGCAGAGCTGCGCCAGCGGTAGCAACTCCTGACTCGGGGCCTCCGAGGGGAGGGGGAAGGAGGAGGAGAAGGGGGGGAAAGGGGGGGGCGATTCCCCAAAAAAATCGGAATTCCGATTTTAATCGGAAGAATATCATGTCTGCCACAAAGACTTTGAAAAACAGCATACTTGCTTGTTATATTTCAGGGGTGACTGGATTCAAATTTGGTGAGACACCTCAAGATTGTCCTTTAAATGGCAGTTTCGCTGTACCTCAACCCAGAAAGATGAGAGTTACGGACGGGCTTATCAACTGATGTCCAGCTTCATCTGGATTCTCTCACCTCATCACTGTTGAGCTTCTTCGCCTTGAGCAACCTCTGGGCTTTCTCCTCATCCGAACCATCGTCACTGTCTGAAGAATAAATTCGAGCGCGCTCCTCTGGAAGAGAAAACAACTCATGATACGCCGAAGTCCAGGCTGGAAAACAAAACCTTAAGATGCAGCTTAGAAACTGGACATTAAAAACCGGGTTGGAATAAGCAATGACAGGCCCCTCTCGCTCTATGCAACCCAGCGTGGAAAATGCGAAGAACGATACCGATATGCTTATTTGCACAAGCAAAACGCTGCGCGGTGCAGAAAAGGAGAAAGAACAAGGGAAAGCAAATACACGGTGCGAAGAGAACACAACAGAAGGTACACACTGAAGCGTAACACCGACCCAGCTGCAATGTTTGCAGAAAAGCGAATGGGCTGACAAGGAAGAGGACAGGTGACGGAGTGAGGGCAGCCCCTGAGATAAGCTCAAGGCTCCCCCCAACTTGGCACCTCTCTCTCGGCACTGGACTAGCCAGACTGGCTTAGAGACTGGGAGTGGTGGGCTGGGACCAGTCCGGAGGAGAGTGGGGGAAGGATACCTCGTATCCCGCCTTTGTATCTGTTCTTGATGGCTGCCAGGCTGATGGCCTCTTCTCCTTCTTCTTCTTCGTCGTAGCGGTCGGGCTCCAAGTAACTGGCGCTCAGGCCCCGCTGGTGTTGTTTCTCGCGCATCCTTCTCTGCTGGGATTCCCTACGGATGGACGCTCGCAGCCTTTCCTCCTCTTTCTGCAGGAGAGAAGAAGAGAAGCCGGGATGGTTGCTTTAGGTTTCTGTGTTGGGGACTAAATGGTAGAAGTAGAGTTCTTTAGAATTCTTTAATTGGCCAAGTGTGATTGGACACACAAGAAATTTGTCTTGGTGCAAATGCTCTCAGTGTACATAAAAGATACACTCGTCAATAATCATAAGGTACAATACTTAATAATAGTCATAGGGTAGAGTAGAGTAGAGTAGAATTCTTTATTGGCCAAGTGTGATTTGTCTTGGTGCAAATGCTCTCAGTGTACATAAAAGATACACTCGTCAAGAGTCAAGAATCATAAGGTACAACACTTAATAATAGTCATAGAGTAGGGTAGGGTAGGGTAGGGTAGGGTAGGGTAGGGTAGGGTAGAGTAGAGTAGAGTAGAGTAGAGTAGAATTCTTTATTGGCCAAGTGTGATTTGTCTTGGTGCAAATGCTCTCAGTGTACATAAAAGATACACTCGTCAAGAGTCAAGAATCATAAGGTACAACAGTTAATAATAGTCATAGAGTAGGGTAGGGTAGGGTAGAGTAGGGTAGGGTAGAGTAGAGTAGAGTAGAGTAGAATTCTTTATTGGCCAAGGGTGATTTGTCTTGGTGCAAATGCTCTCAGTGTACATAAAAGATACACTCGTCAAGAGTCAAGAATCATAAGGTACAACAGTTAATAATAGTCATAGAGTAGGGTAGGGTAGGGTAGGGTAGGGTAGGGTAGGGTAGGGTAGGGTAGAGTAGAGTAGAATTCTTTATTGGCCAAGGGTGATTTGTCTTGGTGCAAATGCTCTCAGTGTACATAAAAGATACACTCGTCAAGAGTCAAGAATCATAAGGTACAACAGTTAATAATAGTCGTAGGGTAGGGTAGGGTAGGGTAGGGTAGGGTAGGGTAGGGTAGGGTAGAGTAGAGTAGAATTCTTTATTGGCCAAGGGTGATTTGTCTTGGTGCAAATGCTCTCAGTGTACATAAAAGATACAGTCGTCAAGAGTCAAGAATCATAAGGTACAACACTTAATAATAGTCATAGAGTAGGGTAGGTTAGGGTAGGGTAGGGTAGAGTAGAGTAGAGTAGAGTAGAGTAGAGTAGAGTAGAGTAGAGTAGAGTAGAATTCTTTATTGGCCAAGTGTGATTTGTCTTGGTGCAAATGCTCTCAGTGTACATAAAAGATACACTCGTCAAGAGTCAAGAATCATAAGGTACAACAGTTAATAATAGTCATAGAGTAGGGTAGGGTAGGGTAGGGTAGGGTAGGGTAGAGTAGAGTAGAGTAGAGTAGAATTCTTTATTGGCCAAGGGTGATTTGTCTTGGTGCAAATGCTCTCAGTGTACATAAAAGATACACTCGTCAAGAGTCAAGAATCATAAGGTACAACAGTTAATAATAGTCATAGAGTAGGGTAGGGTAGGGTAGAGTAGGGTAGGGTAGAGTAGAGTAGAGTAGAGTAGAATTCTTTATTGGCCAAGGGTGATTTGTCTTGGTGCAAATGCTCTCAGTGTACATAAAAGATACACTGTCAAGAGTCAAGAATCATAAGGTACAACAGTTAATAATAGTCATAGAGTAGGGTAGGGTAGGGTAGGGTAGGGTAGGGTAGGGTAGGGTAGGGTAGAGTAGAGTAGAGTAGAATTCTTTATTGGCCAAGGGTGATTTGTCTTGGTGCAAATGCTCTCAGTGTACATAAAAGATACACTCGTCAAGAATTCATCAGGTACAACACTTAATAATAGTCATAGGGTACAAATAAGCAATCAAATCATATCTGGACAAGGCCAGATTAAAATAATTAACCATGGTGATCTCTGAATTGGAGCCAGTTGCTCAGCTCACTCTGGCTCATGGAGGAGTAGCACTGTGCAAATAAAATTTATTTTTCATTCGTTTGATGCTTTGATCCCTCCTTTAATACATCGTGCATAACTCAACATACCTCACACTCCTTCCTCCTCCTCCTCCTATTTTCCTCACAACAACCACCCTGTGAGGTGGGTTGGGTTGAGAGTGAATGAGTGAGGCTCAAAGTTACCTAGCTGGCTTTTCAGTCCCCAAGGAGGAATTAAAGCTCTCGGGCTTCTGCTGATTGGCCCAAGGTCACCCAGCCGGCTTTCATGCCTAAGGCAGGACTAGAGCTCACTGTCACCTGGTTTCTAGGCCAGCACGTTAGCCACAAAATAAAGGGAGAATTCTACCTGTGTATTTCAGAACAGAAACAGAACAGGCAAAAGCAAGGAAACTATACCTGGGGATACATCAATTGATGCAGGCATTTAATAAGCCTTTATTACTTTTTATGAAGCTGCTCCCTCAGCATGCTCCAAGGAGCATATTCAACAAGGTAGGGGTCTTAATCCTATGATAGCTTAGGGCAAGGGCCTTCAAACTTGGCAAGTTTAAGACTTGTGGACTTCAACTCCCAGAATTCCTGAGATAACATGACTGGAGGAGGAATTCTGGGAGTTGAAGTCCCCAAATCTTCAAGCTGTCAAGTTTGAAGACCCCTGGCTTAGGGTCCCTTTAACACTATAGAGCAGGGGTCTCCAACCTTGGCAACTTTAAGACTTGTGGCCTTCAACTCCCAGAATTCCAGAGATAACATGACTGGAGGAGGAATTCTGGGAGTTGAAGGCCACAAGTCTTAAAGCTGTCAAGTTTGAAGACCCCTGGCTTAGGGTCCCTTTAACACTATAGAGCAGGGGTCTCCAACCTTGGCAACTTTAAGACTTGTGGCCTTCAACTCCCAGAATTCCAGAGATAACATGACTGGAGGAGGAATTCTGGGAGTTGAAGGCCACAAGTCTTAAAGCTGTCAAGTTTGAAGACCCCTGGCTTAGGGTCCCTTTAACACTATAGAGCAGGGTCTCCAACCTTGGCAACTTTAAGACTTGTGGTTTCAACTCCCAGAATTCCTCAGCCAGCTTTGCTGGCTGAGGAATTCTGGGAGTTGAAGTCCACAAGTCTTAAAGTTGCCAAGGTTGGAGACCCCTGCTATAGAGATCAAAGATCTGCAGACTTTGAGCAGAAAGGCTAAGAAACAAGGCAGCCAAAATTTACAGTTCTGGCTACTGTAGAGAAGAGAGGAAAGGGAAAGGAAAAGGGAGAGTTTAAGGATAATATTTACCTTAATCATTTCTGTGCGTTGCGACTCCGGATCGCGGCCAGCCATGGGCAAAATGCGGATCTTCTGCGTCTTTGAACATCGGTCCGCCAACGAGAGGGTCATCTTTCTGTGCGTGGCGCTGTCTGTGGAGTGTGGCCTGCGACAAATGAAGCAAGTTAATGCTTAGGGGAGGGAAGGTACCTTTTGAAAGAAAAAGGACGTGCCGTTAAAATATTTGCACACTTACCGGAAGGTCAATTTGGTCTTGAAGACGGCCTGTCCCTGAAGTCCCGTCCCTTGTCGGATGAAGAGATGGTTGTGGTCTCCTTGCAAGGGGGCTTTATAGACGTCGAAGACTTCGTTCCCCAAGTGTAAGGACATGCTTCAAAAAGAGAGGATAATTAATCCATCGATAAACGGATCAAGGAGAAAAGCAACCCAGAACTAAGATGAAATTTCTTGACAGTGAGAACAATTAGTCAGTGGAACGGCTTGCCTCCAGAAGTTGTGAATTCTCCAACATGGGAAGTTTTTAAGAAGAGATTGGACAACTATTTGTCTGAAGTGGAGTAGGCTTTCCTGCCTAGGCAGGGGGTTGGACTAGAAGACCTACAAGGTCCCTTCCAACTCTTCTCTTCTCTTCTTTTGTATTGCATTCTATAGTATTCTTTTGTATTGTATTGTATTCTAATTCTATTTTCTTTATTCTATTCTATTCTATTCTATTATTCTATTCTATTCTATTCTATTCTATTCTATTCTATTCTATTATTCTATTCTACAGTATTTTGTATTGTATTCTAATTCTATTTTCTCTATTCTATTCTATAATTCTATTCTACAGTATTCTTTTGAATTGCATTGTATTGCATTGCACTGCACTGCATTGTATTCTAAATTCGTTGGTGCCATTCAAGACAATCTCAAGTTTTCCTCGCCTTCAATTAATGGGACCAAAGAGCTGAAACCAAGAGGAAAATCTCCCCTAAGAATAATCTCTTCTACCCTCCGCCTCCAAACATGTTTTAAGCTTCACAGTTTTCCAAGCGTCAGCTTACCTCCCGTCAGACCACTTGACGATTCGTGCATTACTTTCTCGGATCTCCTGACCTTCTTCATCTCGGCGAGTTCGCCAACGTATTGTGTTCTCTACCTTTCGAGGCACAAAAGGGTACAAAGAGGATTGCAGTCAAGGAGCAGACAATGGCTGCGCAGTCAGGCAAGAGAAGTAGGGGAAGAGGAACGCCCCGGGATTCTAAGCCCTACCTTCAGTTTTAATCTCGTCCTGCCTTCTTCATCCAGCATCTCCTCGTCTTCAAATTCATCCTCGTAATACTGAGGATCGAAAGGCCTGTGGGACAGTAAGATCGCACAAATCCAGTCAAAGAGTTCTCTCACTCCAAGCACAAATGACCAGGCTCATAGTATTACCCTACTTGGGACATCTATATATATAAAAGCAGAGACAGAATTTTCCCACCTTATTTTCCTCCCCAAAAACTAAGCCCGATCACATAGTTTCGTAGCGAAGCACGGGTACCGAGCTGGTATTATGTAAAGAGGACTAGCTTGCTTGAAATGGCTCAAAAGCTGGAAAAGGTGAAAGGAAAGAGAACAATCATCAGCTAAGATTTTTTTTAAGGCACTTGGGATGATCTCACCACAGCCAAACCAGAAGCCGTGAGAAGGTTAAGCTTCTTTAGATATTGGATTATAAAATCCCACTGCAATTCTAGGAGGCTCCATATTAGGGTGATTTTATTATGGTTTTATCTTAATTTAAAGTTTAGTTTAGTTTACTTGTCACTGCACCTTGTACAGTGAAATCAAACACCATCTTCAGTGCACATTGAAAACAAAACACAAACACACATCCTTCACATTTCACACGTTGAACCGAAAACCCCCAACACTGCACTAACACTGCACTATACAGTAGAATTCAACAGAGCTACTGCCCTGTGATAAAAACTGTTTTTCAGCCTATTTGTCCTTGTTTTTATTATCCTGTACTGTCTGCCAGATGGTAATAAGTTTTTAAAAAGGGTGCCCAGGATGAGATGGATCTTTGAGAATGTTTTGAACTTTCTTAACGCAGCGGGAGCTATAAAGCTCTTCCAAAGAGGGGAGAAGGCAACCCATGATCTTCTGGGCAATGACATTAACCCTCTGGAGTGCTGTCCTATCTGCCACTGTGCAATTGGCAAACCATACAGAGGTACAGCAAGTTATTATCTCCTATATTGTATTGTCTACCTATCTTACACAAGCACACGCACATAAACATACATCTATATTCTGATGCTTTAAATTAAATTTGTATATTAGTGATTGCATGACTTCTGTAGATGCCATATGCTAAATAAATAAGTCAGCAGCAGGGTTAGGGTTGACTGAATGTGGCTGAATGTGGAATGTGACTGAATGTGTCAGTGGCGATGGAGCAAAAGTCAAAAAGGAAGCCAGATCCGCTGCGACTAATTTAACAACTGCACCGATTCACATAACAAATGTGGCCAGGAAAGTCGTGAAACGGGGCAAAATTCACTTAACAAACATCTCACTTAGCACTTGATTGTGGTCGTACGTCCAGGGCTCCCTGCATTTTTCCAAGATTCGGCTTATGACTTTCCCCCTCCTTTTTACCTGGGTTCCACACTGAGGAAGTTGGGAAGCTTTACAAAATACAGGTCGTTTCCCAGATCCGTGTTGACTTTTGGAATTTCTACTTCTATCCGTGTTTCAGGGATGGGTTCTTCTTCTTGCTGATCCTCATTCAAACCATTCTCATCCTAATCCAGAGGAGGAAGAAAAGGTCTCAAATCGGTTATGAAATTGAGTTGAATATCCCTCTGTATATTTGTGCTTCAGGTCTTTTCTTATTAGTTCTCTTACTGAGAATTCGGATGCATGGACTCAACGTGAGGCCTGCTTAAAATATTAGCTACAGGAAGCAAAGGTTGGCTTCCTGCTAAATGAGGAAGTAAAACAGCCACAAAGAATTATCTTGCCATCCTTTGCCTTGAAAAGGATAGATGCTAACAGGACACTACTGATTTGGGTGCACGCCTCCTCCTCTTTGTACTGTATATATGTGCGTATCTTGAGTAAGTTGTTGGGGATAAATACATGCCAACTACTTGGTGGCTTCAAATCTAGCTATCTTTAGAATACTGTTTTTTCAGCTGTCTGCAATCTTGTTTTCCTTATTACTCCATGCTCTTACATGATATGTTACATTTGCATGCAAGGCAATTCACATGGGAACTTGGAAATTTTATTTTGTGAAGTAAGCTAACCAAGAGGCTCAAAGCCACCACTAGAAGAAACTTTGAGATTCTTTACTCTTAGTCAAGGAGAGAAGCAATCTAGAACTAAGGAGAAATTCCCTGACAGTTAGAACAATTAACCAGTGGAACAATTTGCCTCCAGAATTTGTGAATGCTCAAACATTGGAAGTTTTTAAAAAGATGTTGGATAGCCAGTGGTGTAGGATTTGCTACTTAAGCAGCGGGTTGGACTAAAAGACCTCCAAGGTCCCTTCCAACTGTTATTCTATTCTATTTTAGTCTATTTTAGGTTTTCCTCTGCAGACAAAATTTGTCTGTTATGTTCCTAGTGCCCCTCCTTTCCACATCTCCAAGGTGGTGCAGCTAATGCAGGCGTAGAAGACAAACAGACTAATGTGCTGAAGATTAATTCTCAGTGATCCCTTCAGAAAGCAGCTGTGAATTATCGTTACTCTTTGGCTAACAGGATGATTGCACAGCATCCAATCTTTAGAACCAAAGGATCCAAATCTCATCTCAAAGTTTCCGATCAAGGCTTTTATTGAGGTGACCGGGTCAAAAGAGAAGGCTATTCTTTGCCACCAATGCTGGGACCTCTACTTACAATAGGCTGCCCTGGGGTTGGTGGCTTGTCTTCTCCGTCACTTCCTGAAGAGATATCATCTGCTCCTCCAAACAAATCCATGGCGTCTCTGTTATCTTAAGCAGAAGTTTAAACAGAAGAATTATGGTATAGAAAAAGACGAGCGAATCTGGCAAAAGGAAAAATGAGAGACCTACAAAATCAGAGATGGAGTGGACCAGAAGCTGGTTTAGAACAAGGCTCAAATGTCAGCCTAAAGTTAGTAAACCAAGTGGGCAAAACAGTAATACACACACAAGAACATCAATCTCCTACACAAGAACATCCTTTCTTTCGAGTGGCTCAGTGGGATATATATGGCCTTGTCAGATGATCTCTTAGGAGGAAAGCTGAGAAGGAAATAATTCACTGGTTTTAAAAAAGACCAGTAACACGATTTCTCTTTTCTTTTCAAACGAAGTAGTAATTTGGGCACATCTTATATAGCAAAGGTCTTCAAACTTGACAGCTTTAAGACGTGTGGACTTCAACTCCCAGAATTCCTTAGCTAACATGACTGGAGGAAGAATTCTGGGAGTTGAAAGTCCACAAGTCTTAAAGCTGTCACGTTTGAAGACCCTTGTTATATAGGATTTGCTGCAACCTCCAGGTTTGGAGAATTTGGATCAGGGTGAAGGATCCAGTCCACAGTACAAATAGTGGTTTAAAGGAAACCTTCAGTGCTTGAACATCAGAACTTCTTACAGCCCCACCCATAGAGCCCTGTGAAACTACACCTATGACACTTTTGGGGGGGCTAAAAATGTACAGCCGAGCCTGGAAATCTCTGCACTAGGCCACTGGAGGCAAAGAAGAGTGGCTTGCCACTTAAAATCAAAGCGCAATGCAAACAGAAGAGGAGGACGCAACGCGTCGCTTACTTTTTTGTCCTTCCGCATCGCTTTCCATTTCGGAATCTGATGCAATTCGCTTCTTGCTCTTCATTTGGGGGATATCGTCGTCACTGTCGCTGCCTCTTGGCGATTCTGTGAGAACATAATTTTTTTTTTAGCCTTCCATCCAGGGTTACACACCCTCCCAGACTAGCTTTTCCAGCTGGAGCCCTCAAGATGCTAGAGAATACAATCATCAGCATGCTGATTCCCCCATATTTGCATGTCAATTAAAACCTAATTTGGGGCCACATAAATCAAGCAGACTGTGAGAAGCAGGTCTGAAGGTACTCATCTCTGAGAAAAATAGCTGGTCAGTTTTGCTTAACCAAAGTCTGTCATGCCGTGTACAGTGACAAACTGCTGACAGTGATTTATCTAGGAAAAACATGCCCACGTGGCAAGGGTTCATTTCATTTCTCTTTGCAGTTTAGAGACCACACTGCATGGCTTATCAAATTAAAAAGTAGAAAATAATAATAATAATACAAAAACAAAAGCCCAGAGAATTTTAAGAGATAACACCTTACTGGATTCTGCTCGCATAATCCGCCATCACGCAGTCCTAAACGCTTGGGAAGTGTTCGACTAGTGATTTGTGATATGAAACCCAGCATAGTTATCTCGTTTGCTGTGTATACTGTCATTTTTGTGTATAATATAATAATAATGCAAAAACAAAAGCCCAGAGGAGAATTTTAAGAGATAACATTCTGCCGGCTCTCAGCTCAGCCTAATCCAGAGTTTTCCAACCCCAGCAACTTTTAAGCCACGAAGACTTCAATTCCCAGCAAGTCTTCAGAGCTTAAAGTTGCTGAAGTTGAGAAACACTGTCTTAACCCAAAGCCTGGGGGGAACAGCTACATTTTTTTGCAATGTTTTGAGCATAATAGCAATCGCACTTAGACTTATATACCGCTTCACAGCCCTAAGCGGTTTTACAGAGTCAGCCTCTTGCCCCCAACAATCTGGGTCCCACCTCGGAAGGATGGAAGGCTGAGTCAACTTTAAGCCTGGTGAGATTCGAACTGCCAAATTGCAGGCAGCCGACAGGCAGCAGAAGTAGCCTGCAGTACTGCACTCTAGCCAATGCCCCACCATGGCTCCTAATAACCAAGATCAATGGAACAACCTAGGAATCCCTTTGGATTTGCTTAGCTAAAACTCCCATCATTCCAAAGCAGCATGGCTAGAGTTCGTGAGAGAACCAGGTTCAACAAAGGCATCAAAGAAAACCCACACGAAGGCTAAACCTTCAATATATCTCGCACTCATCCACAAACCCCCATTTCTTTTACCCAATTTGTGCTCGCGTTCCTCTTCCTCCTCAGACAAATGGCGCTCTTCATCCTCTGAATGCTGAGGCCTCTCGTCGTCTGAATTCGGAAGCTTCTCCTCTTCCGAGTGGGCCACCCGTTCATCCTCGTCCTCCGAGTTCTGCATGTTTTCTTCATCGGAATTCCGCGGCCTCTCCTCATCCTCCGAGTTCTGAAGCTTCTCTTCGTCAGAGACTTGGGGTCTCTCATCTTCCTCATCAGACTGGTCCATCCTCTCCTTGTGGTCCGAGATCTGGGTCCTCTCTTCGTCATCAGAGTTCTTCTCCTCTTCGTCGGAATGCTGAATCTGCTCTTCGTCCTCTGAATTCTGGAGCTTCTCGTCCTCCTCCGACTGATCGCTCTTGTCCTCCCCGCCCCATTTTTCATCCTCGGAATGGGCTTTCTCGGATCCTTCCGCCTCAGAGTGGCGGCTTCCTTCCTCTGATCTGCGATCTTCATCGTCTTCCTCATCGTGCGCAGCTTCCGAGCCACTGTGCTGTTCGATCTCGGACTGGTCGTTCTCCTCGTGTTCAGAGTGCGCCGAGCCTTCAGAATGAATGTAGGAGCGTTCGGACTGGTTGTCGCTGCCGCTGTGGTGAGACACACCGTCGTCCTCACTGTCTTCACCGAACAACTCTTTATTGCTGGGTTTTAAAGCATCTTGATCATCCTCTCGGTCGCTCTCGCTACCGGAAATGTTACTAACAGAGCCGGTGTTCTCTCGGTCCGAATCTGAGTCCGATCCGGAGTCAGTGTCTAGCCAAAACACAGAGAAAAAAAACCCACAGTATTCATCAGAAAATAAGAATCAGATGTCTTACAAAGCAAACATAACACTACCACTTTGAATTTACAGTATTCATTCTGCCTGAAGGAAAGCATATATTCTTAGAAAAGGGGTTGGGAATATTAATAAAGAGAGAAAATCAGTATTAAATGATGCCAGGGTGCCTATGGAGGTTCTTGGACATCCAGTCACAATTGTCTCAAAGGTGTTTTTTTTCCAAGAGACAACTGGACTTTCTGGTTTTTCTGTGAAGATGTTTCACTTCTTATCCAAGAAGCTTCTTCAGTTCTGACTGGATGGTGGGAAATGGCCTCTAGAAAAAGCACCTTTGGGGTGCCAGGGTTCGTTTCAACACAATGTAAAAAAAAAAAAAAAGAGAGCCAGCAGCAAACAGGAGTGGGGTTACCAGATATCTGAACAGGCAAAGGAGGAAACGGACGGTTGGAAAAGGCCGCAAATAGGGGGGAAACCTGCAAGAAGTGTATTTCCATGCACCTACGTGGACATTCAATTTTCCAACCTCAGAAAGACTGGTTTCACAACTGGAATGTTTTTTTCCAATTAAACTTTCTGACACTGAACCAAAATTTATTATTATAGTTTTATCCTGCCTTTTTTATAATATAACTCAAGAAAGTGCACATTCCTAATACTCCTGCCTGCTAACAAGGAACCCTAAAAAATGGGTGGAGCCTGAAAAGGCCCTCTGCACATGCTCAGAGGAAGGGAGGGGGAAAAAAGAAGGAAGGAAGGAAGGAAGGAAGGAGAGAAGGAAGGAAAAGGAAGGAAGAAATGAAGGAAGGAAAGAAGGCAGGAAGAGAGGAAGGAAGGAAGGAAGGAAGGAAGGAAGGAAAAGAAAGGAGGGAGGGAAGGAAAAGGAAGGAAGGGAAGAAGGAAGGGAAGAAGGAAGGAAGGTAGCAAGAAAAGAAGGAAGGAAAAGGAAGAAAAGGAATGGAAGAAGGAAGGAAAGAAAAGGAAGGAAGGGAACCCCGAAATGTTCTCCGGCTGCGTTTCCAAATTGGGGCAGGCCCCCCGCGCATGCGCGACCCGCTCCCTCGCCCTACTTCCTCACCCCTACCTTTTTGCTCCGGTTCCGTGTCGGCGTCGCTCCCGAAGAGTTCCTCCATGTCCGCCATGCCGAGCGAAGCCCAATGCTCAGGCCGGAGCCACGGCCCCGGCGCTGCTCGGTGACGTCACCGGGCCGCGACCTGGCCCCTGAGCGGAAGGGGCGGGCTTCCTCGCAGTGATTTATTTAGGGAACAAAAAAAAATGGCGGTCGGTTGCTTTTCCACCTTGCCACGATTTCAGGGTTGCGCCTCTTGACTTTAATAGATCTATGGCAACGCCTTCCTTGTTGAGAAAAAGGGAGGCCAGAAAGGAAGTTGTTGTTTCCCATAGAGATAAAATGGTAGAGTCGCACGAAAAAAGTGACTTATGCCCATCTTTCACCCTTATGACCGATGCAGCATCCTCATGGTCACGTGATTTACAACCAGTGATTTACAACCACTTGCTTGACAACTGGTTCATATTTACGAGGGTTGCAATGTCCCGGGGTTGTGTGATCCCCCTTTGCAACCTTCAAACAAGCAAAGTTGATGGGGAAAAACCAGATCCACTTAACAAGCGGGCTACTCAACTAACAATTGCAGTGATTCGCTTAACAAATGCAGCAGGAAAAGTCATAAAATGGGGCAAAAGTCTCTCAACAAACTTCTCACTTAGCAACATAAATTTTAGGCTCCGTTGTGGTCCTAAGTTGAAGACTACCTGTAGAGTAGCCTCTTCCTCTATCACCATCTCATCCCAGTTGCCTCCATGTTATATTACAGCTTCCATCATTCTCAGTGAACACGTCAGGCTGACCTGATTGAAGACAGTTTTGTCAGGCAAAATTTCTTTGTAATCCATGATGTTTGTTTAAAAAAGACAAAATATGCACCTGGGCTATAAAAATGCATTCACTGTATTGTTGGATGCAGACTTTTGACTGTTATTTGCATTTGTGAGATGGCACTAAATGATGACAATAACTTATGGGAGGGACAGAAAACTTTTCTGTGATAATAACTATTAAAAGAGCTTTTAAAATATTTTTATTATACTAATGACAGCATGCAGTTTGGGTTTGGGATGAAAGTCTGTGCTTGTTTTTTTTTTTTTTTCTCCAGTGGGAATCTCAACCAAAACATTTTACAGTTTGTAATGTAGAAATGGTGTTATTTGCATCAAAAATAATAAGACCGCTCCCTCCTAAACATACTGATGTGCTACGAATCTGTTGAAGATGTTCATCTTCCTTACCTAGGTCATGGAGACCTAACCTTAACGCTAAGGGGGATTTTCCCATGTATTTTACCAGGAAACATAGATAGGGCAGGTTTGAAAAGTCACCCCCTTCCTAAGCATAGCGATGCACTAGGAATCCATTGGCTCTCCAAATTCATGGGGACCTAACCCTAAGTGGGTTTGCCCCCCTATGGGATTTTCCCATGTACTTTACCAGGAAATGTAGATAGGGTGGGTGCAAAAATTCAGCCCCCTCCTAACCATATCAATGTGCTAGGAATCCATTGGCGATGTCTATTTTGCTGTCTGAAATATTCAGGAGAATGATTCAAATCATATCAGGCATGCAGAACTTAAACTCAAGTACTGTTTCTTGGATCCAGGTTTGACATATTAACTCTAGTATGAGTTGCAAACCAAGCCACACATGACATGTAGCAGCAAAAAAAAAGAAGTCAATGTTCTCTGATTTCAGAAGCTGCCCAAGCACACATAATGCCATTAAGGAGACTTGAACGCTAGTACAAGATTGCAATTGTTTCTCCAAAAAACAAAAAGTTGCATCCAGTGATCGACACACCTAACTACAGTATCTCTCTCTATATCTATCGTATCTATCGTATCTATCGTATCTATCGTATCTATCTATCTATCTATCTATCTATCTATCTATCTATCTATCTATCATCTATCTATCTATCTATCTATGAAAGCAAAATATATGTAACTGCTCTTAAAAATATTTTTGGAACGAGAGATCTGACATTAAATAAAGCGGGTGCTTTCTCTGTGAATCCTATTCTATATACAAAATGGCTACAACTGGCCCTAAGTTGTGTTACTGCTTATATTTCATCGCCTTCCTCTTAATTTTCCCAAGGCCAGCCTCATGGGCTTTAGAGTGACCACAGAATATGAAATTGTCAAGCTGTAAATCAGAAGCAGGAATTTATAGGAATGGTGCTATTGCAGGACAATATTTCACAGTGATAACCAAGCTCAGTTCGTAGCATTTAAAAGCATCTCTTTAATTCCAACTGTTGCAAGGATTAAAAAAACATTTTTTTTAATCATTTTAACACATTTTTATTTAAAAACATTTTTTTATAATTTGAAGTGAATCAGGCGACCCCGAAAAACAAGTTGAAATTGTGGAGCACCCCAACTCAACGTATGCGCAGGATTCTCTCTTTCTGACAACAGGAAACAGGAACAAGAACCACAGAAAGGGGTGTGAGGAATTATCATGTCCTATCCAAAGTGGGATTCCTAATTTACAGCTTTCCTACCAAACCAGAAACTTGTTTTGGACAGAATGGGAAGTGTTTCCCAATTAGGAAGTAAGACCCATGGGGCAGCATTTCCTATCATGGTTTCCCTTAAGTAAACCTTAAATCTTCAAAATCCTGGACTTGCACGAGTCCGGTGTGTGCCACATCACTATATTAAAATGAAGGATTCCCCTTGCACACTCAGTTGAGGTGCATCTCGATTGTCAAAGACAATGCCTATTATGGGATGGCTCCAAGAGAGACTTGGTGTGAAACAGGCAAGATCCCTTCCAACAGCCATCAATATGTGCTCCTCCTCAGGCTCACCTTTGAAGTAGGAACAGCCGGCTGAGGAGTCATCACGGACAATGTCCTAGGATGCCACAACAACGAGCTATGTAAAAGGCGTGGGAAATTCAAAAAGGGTCATTTTCTCTACCCAGCAGCCTAGCTGGGGACAAGCATCAGGGTGAGCTGCGACAGTACCCCAGACCGTGGCTGGCCAGAACGTGTGAAATTTGTAGAATAGTGTTTCTCATCCTTGGCAATTTTCAGACTTGTGGACTTCAACTTCCAGAATTCCCCAGCCAGTTATGCTATGCTATGTTGGCTGGGGAATTCTGGGTGTTGAAATCCACATGTCTCAAAGTCAGAAACACTGTTCTAGGAGTCACAAGGTATTTTTCAACTCACATAAATAGGGCTTTGTTAAGCACTAATGGGCCAGCATGTTGTGTTACAGCTTAGCAGCCAGAATTTGATATGCTGCAATTTATACATACAAATATATTTTCTCTCTTTCTCTCACACACATATTTAAATACCGAGTAGTAGAACCCAACACTATGCTGATGAAATGGGGGAAATTATCTATATAAATACAAACAATTTGGGCATGACAGAGCAACGTGCAGACATATTCTGTTCTACAAATTCATAGAGAAATAAGCTGCCCAGGGTTAAGGCACCCAGCACCAATTTTTGCTAACTGAGCTCATCACAAAAAAGGGAAAATAAGCAGCAGCTGAAGCAACCCTGAAATCTTCTTACAGCGAAAACAACGACACTATCTTCATTTTGGGTTGGGCGGCAAGAGAAACATTAGCCAGAGAACTGACGTGCATCACTGCAACATAGATGGTGGGTGAAGTAATCATTTCCCTTTGTTTTCGGGAAGAAAAATTCCCTCCATGACACACACAAAACATTGCTTCGATGCCTCAGTGCTTATATTAGAATTCCCTATTTCCTATCGGATCATTTTCTCTCAGTGGGAATTGAAACAGTTTGCCTCCTTAACAGTAGCTGTTGAGTCTGCCACTTCTGTGCCACCGATGTTATATACAGTTGGCATTTATCTGCCCAGAAACTCCTGAAACAAAAAGGAATTAACCTGGGGACCAATGAGGCTGGCAGGTTGTCAAACCGTGTATTGGATGCCAGCGCTAGTAATATAACTTTATCAAATATATATATATAGAAAGATACATATATATATATATATATATATATATATATTTACACACTCAACCGTATGAACAAAAAGAGGAATGCTAATTCCAGTCTTTTCCCTTCTACGCAAGTAAGAAGAAATCTTGGGGTGGCTGAACCCCAGGTGAAGAAGTGGGTGTCCTTTACGGAGGTCCAGAATATTTCCTCTTCCGATGGCTGGCGGGTTTAGGGATGGTCGCCTTCCACTCTTCGCTTGCGAACTGTCCAGACAGAAGGGACGGAGCAGAGGGACAAAAAAAGAGAAAAGAGAGAGAATTAACTTTGGCATGAAGTCGTCATGTTCTGTTCTTCAGGAGGGAGGGATTACAGATTTTCCTTGACTTACAGCCATTCATTCAGCGATGGTTCGAAGTTACACTGAAAAAAGCGATTTACAACTGGACTTATGGCCATCGTAGCGTCCCCAAGGTGTCACATAATCAAAATTGGGGCGTTTGACAACTAGCATGTGTTGGTTGGGGGCCATACAATCACTACTTGTGTCCTTCCCAGATGGTTTCTGACAAACTCAAGGTGGGAAGCTGGATTTTCTTAACAGTCGCTGTGATGTGCTTAACCGCTGAGGTAAAAAAGGTCATTAAAAATGGCTGTGACTCATTTAATTTGCTGAATTTCCAGTGGAAATTCTGCTTCCAAATGGGGATCATGTGAGCCTCTATGGCACAGTGGTCAGAGTGCAGTACTGCAGGCTACTTCTGCTGCCTGCCGGCTGCCTACAATTTGGCAGTTCAAATCCCACCTTGACTCAGCCTTCCATCCTTCCAAGGTGGGTAAAAGGAGGACCCAGATTGTTGGGGGCAACAGGCTGACTCTGTAAACTGCTTAGAGAGGGCTGTAAAAGCACTATAAAGTGGCATATACATCAAAGTGCTATTGCTATATGTCGAGGACTGTCTGTAATCCAACGGGATACTGGGGGCTATGCCCCAAAGGGACAAGGAAATGGGATTAAAAATAAAACCAAGTTAGATTTAGTTCAGCTTTAAACAAAAAATGCCGTTAATGTTTAAACAAAAACACTGTTAATGTTTAAAATCAACGAAAGGCACCAAAAAGCTTCAAATGAGTTCCCTCTATCGGTATCACTAAATGTACCAATTCGGTGGTAACCTTTGCAGCAGTTTGGAAGACTTGCCCTGTACCTTTCAGCCCCAGGAAAGCTCCTGCCTCTGTATGCTCTGCCACCCATGCGCCACAGCCCTGTCTTGCCAAACCACGACAACAGCAGCAGCCGAAACCGCTCCTGAGCATGAGTTTTGTGCAGGAGAAAACGACAGAAAAAGCAAAAGGAAAAATGCATGCAAGGCTTGTGCGAGGGATGCATGCAGAGACACAATCAGGCAACCTTTTCAAGAGGCTTCTCTTCCTTAGCGCTTAATACCAAGCGGGCATTTGCAAGAACCTCTTCAGAAGCTTCAGGGCTGAAGAGATGCAAGGAGATCGGCAGAGATTTTAACTCCCAGATGCCAGGCTAAGGGTGGAAGAAGAAAGGAGAAAAGAACAAAGTACGAGAGAGAGATATCCCACAGTCCTGGAATTTGAAGACGCAGAGAGAAGAGAAGGAGAGTAAAATGGCTCTCTCGCTGAAAATTAAACCCCAAACAAAACCAGATTATTATTTTGCTTTCCATTTCAGAACGGTTGTGTTATAGGGTGGGAGGCATTCAGTCTCCTCGTCTGTTTTTCAGTTCATTCAAACGAGATGTCTGTCTATGGAAATTCTCTGTCTTTCAGGTCATGGTTGTCCCAAAGGTGCTCTTTCAAGGGGCAACTGAATTTTGTTCTTCTTTGAAGACGTTTTGCTTCTCATCCAGAGCTGAAGAAGCTTCTTGGATGAGAAGCGAAACATCTTCAAAGAAAAACCAGAAAGTCCAGTTACCTCTTGAAAAAGCACTTTTGGGAAATGTGCATAAAAAAAACTCCACAGGCCTGCATAACACCAAGCTCTTGTCATAGCTGTGAGCTGTGATTCAATGCTCTTACCTAGTGTGATATTTTATATGTCACCTGAACTGAAACCTTAAAGGGATTACTTTTGAAATGAACCTGTTCTGACCCACACCCTTTTCCAACAAATCAAACATAATCCAAAAGGAACAGAAACCTTGTAATGTTTTTACAAAATAATTAGCTTTGATAACCACAAGCCTTGCCAAACTGTGCAAGACTTGTCAAAAGATAACAGACAAGGAATAATTTGCAACACAAGAATCTTCAAATACAAACTCAGGTTACTGGAATGTCCACGAGGCTGGAGTTTCAAAACGTCTTTGCCTGCTGCAAAGAACGTCCGATTCACAGCTGGCTTTTATCTTCTTAAAGGAGGGGCCATTATCTTGCAGCCTTACTCCCAAGTCGCCCGTGTGGTGTAGCTCTTTCCTGCAAGCAATCCTGTGTGCACGCGCACTTGGCACAGGCTCCTCAGGAACCTCCTTATCGCTGCTGCCAGCCCCCACAATGTCTGAAGGCAGCAGTCCATTCCCTAATGGTCCTGGCCCCTCATCTGAGTCCTCGCTCTCCTCAGCCATCCGCACCTGCTGCCGGCTAACCACAACAGAACCCATAGGACTATCTGAGTTTTCCAAAACGCACTGAAATAGATAACACGCTTTAGCTGAATTATGGCTTAAAAGTGTGAAAGGACTCTGCGTTTGCACAATGCTAAGTCATATTGTCTGTGGAGATTCTCAGTCATCCAGGTTTTCCAAAAGCCATCCGGACTGCCTCCGTTTTTTCCCTTGAAAAAGTGTCGCTTCTCAGCCAAGAAGCTTCTTCACTTCCGAAACGTTTGCAAAGAAGAAGAAAAAACAAAAAAAACCACCCCAAGAAAGTCCAGATGGCTTTTGGAGAAAAGCACCTTTGGGATGAATTCATATTGAAGTTATTAATAACTAAACCAAGCGTCCTCATTTTTGGCGGGAAACCTGCATCGCTTTAAGAAAAATCAGTAAAGAAGGAAGCAAGCCATTCAGGAAACTTGTTTTTTTTTTAAAAAAAAATGTGAATGATTTATTATTGCTGGCTCACCTGTACTAGAATGAGGAATCATAAGAAGTATCACAATCATAAGAAGTATCACGATCACCGGTTCAGTGATCGTGTGCGCATGCATATATGCACCTAAAGCGTGCACGCAGCTTTCTCCACACCAGCTGAGGCCTGCAGCGCCAATCTCCTCAGAGCCCTTTTTTTTTTTTAAACTACCAGTTTGGCCGAACTGGTCCAAACTGGTAGCATGCCACCACTGCTTTCATAGCAGAGCTTGTCTTACCTAGATCATTGTTCTTTGTTATTGCGGCGGCTGCTCTGGCGCGGGGTCCTTGCTGCATGAAGTGATACCCAAACTTAAGGATCTTGGCATTTTCCTCAAGCATCTTGGCAATCTCCATTTCTACGGGGGTCCCGAGCTGCTGCCTCTGTCAGAAATCACCCAAGGTGGAAGTCAACAAATGCTGGCCAGTTACAAGAGAGTTGCACATCAAGCAGAAAACAATGTCAGGATTGGGAGGTCCATCCTCCTTGGCAAACTGCATGGCTTATGTGGCAATTCTCATTCCCAAGAGCAAAACGAAGGTTAGAAACCATGATATATTAAGCTCAAAAGACTTGCATCTCATCCCAAGTCCTTAATGTGGTTTGTTTGATTTGGGCTCGGATGGTTGCGTGGACCAAATCAATCTGGTTCACATTAAGGTGGAAAAACACTGAGAAAAGTGTTTCTTGCAAGGGCAAGGAACGTCTCATTAAAGCAGCTGTATTGTTTTGCGGTGTTAAGTTGGGGAAACCATCGCTGACTCACTAAAATAGCCTTGTCCCTTAACATGTTTCTGAAAAAGTTGGAAAAGAGAAAGGCTAGTGCCTTGGATGGCCTCTGTGACGTCAGGGAAGCAACATGTGGCCTCTGAATACACCCAAGAGGGCCACACAAGAGATGGATGTAGGAAGACAGTCAAGGCAAGGTGGCTGATCAGTGGGATTGCCTGGGCTGGAAGACTTATGACTATTGTAGTAAGGAAGAGACACACAGAGCACTTGGAGGGTGGAAGGGAGAGAGGCAACAGGCATTTGCCACATTCACTGTACTCCATAAATCACTCCAGGATTTCTCTGCGTTCTTCTTTAGCTTGAAATTTGGCACAATTTCTGTGTTCTCCAAACCGTAGCCAACCCAAAAACGCTCGGCCCAAACTTCCAGAACGTTTTGGATTTGAAACAAAGTCCGTTTCCTATCTCCTTCCCATCCCAACAACAGCAAAGCCTTGGAGAAAGGAGACTTTTATTCTTTTAACAAGATGGTGAACAATACCTTTCTTGGGTTTCATAAGCAACTAGCTTGATATCTGTGCTTCGCTGTGAAACTATGTGGTCAGGCTTAGTTTTGGGGGAAGAAAATAAGGGGGGTGGGGGTGGAATTCTGTCTCTGCCTACCAGCATCCATCGGTATTCATCTGGCTAGTGTCCTGTCAGTGTGTGAGAGAGTTGAGGGCTGTTTGGAAACTGAAACAGTATTTGCTGTGTGAGCAACAAGGAGACAGCAAGGAGCCTGGGTGTGGCTAAGCTCAACTGTTCTGTACTAAAGCTGGTTGTTGCTGTGAAACTGAAACTCCTCTCCTTGTTTTTTGCATTTGCAACAGATTTCTTTTCAGGTAGGGAGGGGAATAGAACTCCTTAGCATCAGAGCGTGTTAATAATAATATACGAAATACTAATGCTCTGATGGTCATTTTGAAAAATCCATTCTTAGTGAGCACCTAGAAGCCAAGAAGAACATAGGTGCCAAATTTCAAGTTTGTAGGCTTTACGGTTCTGGAGATTTTGTGATGATGCGTGAGTGGAATTTCACTTTTATATATAGATTCTCCTGCAAAAGGCAGGAAAACGGCTCTCAGAAATAGCCCTGAGGAAGAAACCCGTCTTTCCACTTCAGTTTTAAAAAAAGTCTCACTTGGCCCACTTTTTAGACACCCCCCCCCTCACTAGGGTAAGGTTACCTGGTTATCAATTTTGATCTCTGTCAAGGTTTCATTCTCTCTCAGTGCCTCTATCAAGGCCAAAATGCCTGCGCCGGTGATGAAGTTGGATTCAACGTTGAGGCTGTTCAGGGCCCGGTTTGCACGCAGCATGTCCGCAAAAGCCTCGAGAAACAAAAGAACAGCAATGAAGTCCACGCTGGACTGGATTCACAACAGGAGACACCCATGCTACCTTACATACTGCCATAGCAAATGAGAGAAGGAGTTGCCCATAAGTGGCACCTCCCAAAGCTAAAACGGAGATATATGGGGCTGTCCCTGCTTGCAATTTCTTTCTTCCTGGTGCCTTCAAACATTACAGCGGTCTCCAACTGTGGCAACTTTAAGACTTGTGGATTTAACTGGCTGTAGAATTCTGGGAGTTGAAGTCCACAAGTCTTAAAGTTGCTAAGGTCGGGGACCCCTGGTCTATGGAGATTCTCAATCATCCAGCTCATGGTTGTCCAGCTCATGGGGCTTTTCCCAGCAGGCAACTGGATTTTTCTTGGTGTTTTTTTTTCCACCCCACACTTTTCCTTGAAAACATTTTCCTTCTCATCCAAGAAGCTTCCTTAGTTATGTTGAAGAACAACCAAATTGAAGAAACTTCTTGGATGAGAAGCGAAATGTTTTCAAGGAAAGAAAAAACAACAAGAAGAAAACCCAGCTGCCTGCTGGGAAAACAACCTCTTGGACTTCAAACGTTAGCTTGTTTTCCTGAATGGCCCTGCTTTACAAAACTGGCTTGGCAATGCATTACTAACTTGCTTCTTAACTTTAAATAATAGTCTAAAATTAAACCGACGTTGTTGTCCAAGCCAACCAGATGCCAGAACACTTTCACATTCGCAACAACTCCTCCTCCACTTGAGGGATTTGACCAATGGGGTCTAGCCAGCCTCCTCTTCTTCTTAAGGACCAATCTGGCTCATTGCAGTATCTTGGCTCACCTTCTGAGATCTCCTCCTGCTTCGAATCTGATCCACCAGTTACAGTTGATTCCCCAAGGCTGGAAGAGCCCAGACAGATGTCGAAAACATCTTTGCAACACCCACAGCGGTGTTAAGATTAAATAGATGGAAACAACTGTCTTGTTGAGTGGGTTGGGCCTCTCTCTCCCAGTGCCAATGACCTCATATTAAGACACAGTTGTGAGTGCCAAATCTGGCTCTTTGCTCACCACGGCCACGGGGTCGTTGCTCCGAGTGGCTGCAAGACTGAAGCTCTTCACGTAGGTGTTCATTTCCAGGGCTTTGGCAAATTCTTTTAGAGTTGGAATGGGGATGTTCTGGAAGTCAAGCAAAAAAAAAAAAAAAAGGCAGCCTTTTGAATATGGACTCAAACTCTTATTAGAGTAAAATGTGCTGCTTTCCTTTCTGAACGGGGTGGAGAATCTGTGTATTTACAGTTTCTGATATTCTCTTCCAACACATAACATAACACATTGCCCCATTTATCATCCTCATCAATTGCAATTCTATGAATTCTATAGTTGCGATGCTCTACCCTAAAAGGGATATTTTACTCGTTCTACTCAATTCTTACCTTGATGTTGTTCAGGTTTACTTCAACAAGGCGAGGATCGTTATCTTTAACCCTTTGCAAACTCTCTTCCACATTTGTGGGGTTCGGTGGTTCATCAAACACCGGGATTACCTTTTCACCTTTAACTACATCTGAATTAAAAGGTAAAAAACCAAGTATTACAGGCACTGATTATATTTCCGTTACAAGTAAAGTCCCTGCTAAACCACTCTTCCTACAGCTGATATAGGATGGGACTTTTTCAGTAGTATATGACCCACGTTTTTCATGCTCACGCATCACTGCATTACCACCAACTCAGAAAGTGAATAGCAATTTCATTAGTTAATTTAAAAGATATATATTTCTTTCAGGATAACTGAATTCTAAATCACATCCTGGGGTAGATTGTCAATAGTTAAGTCAACAGGACTTCTCCAAACATTATCATCCAACTAATTTTTAAACAGGAAGTACAGGGAAATTATTAAGTTTATGAAGGTAATCCTGTGAAGGATATTTCATTTACTGGTTTTTCATTCAAATTTCATTTAATCAAAAGTTAAATTTGTTTTTACTTGGAAACCGCTTCAGGACTTTGTTCTTGTGATGAGAAAAAACTGAAACTTTGATTTGGGGTTTTAGCAATTAGATAGGTTTGTTGTCATAGAAATGGCTACTTTATACTATTATGTAAAAGTAAAAAGTTGAGGTTGGATGCCATTATTTTATTCTACTACACCAAAGGGAGTTGGAAGTCAACACCTTTTCTTTCTTTTCCCCCTCTTTCCTACACTTTCCCTTCCCCTATCTTCCCTACTATTTTGTTTTGTATTTTATATTATAATTTTAAAAATTCATTTAATCAAAAGCTGGTTCTGGGGTATCTCTGTGCCTCTCTTTAGGCTGACTGCCCCAGTGGATTGGAGCTCATCCCTCACTCTACCAAAAAAAAAAAAAAAGGCTGTATGCTTCATGTTAAAGACTTTCAAAGTGGACACTGACTTGTGAAACCTTCACTGCCAACACCGTTGCTGCTTCCCACGATATCCTGCAACTGAGAGCTGTTTATCAAGTTGTGCATTCCTAGGATGGCTGGAATTAAAAGAAAAGGGTGGGGAAGACATAAATCATAATTAAGCTTTATCTTTTCCCTTCCAGCGAGGCACAAAGGGGCAATCCACCTTCCCATTTCCCATAATTACTTTTGCTAGCGAGTGAGAAAGGAGGAAGGAGAGAGAAAAAGGATGACCGACAGCAAGAGGGGCAGATTCAGTCAAGAGCATCTTTGGAAGTCCTGAAGGCCAGGATAGGGATAGATTGCATGGAGAAAACCTACTTGGTGACTAAGGGGTTGATACCAACCAGACAGCACACCGATCAGTTAATCAACATGAAGACCTACATCTCTTGAAAAAGACTATAATGCTGGTAAAAATGGAAAGAAAGAGGGGGGGGGGGGAAGGATGACCAGCAGCAAGGGGGACTTAGTCACAACAGTGATGAATACACTGATGGAAAAGTTGAAGAACAAGGTTAGAGAAAGATCGTCATGGAGAAAGTGTGGTTGCTAGGAGTTGACCATGATTTGAAGATACATAACCAATCCACACACACACACACACACACCAAATTTACTGGAAAATAAGGAGACAAATCTCTGCCCCAAGTAGCTTTCAATTTAAAGTTTAACATGAGGATAAAACTTAAAGATGAACTGGGGAAGGTGAACTGCCTGTTCCAGTTGGATGTATTTTGGGCTTAGCTTTGCTACACAAGGAAAGCTTCATATTTAGCAATAGCATTTAGCCTTATATACCGCTTCACAGTGCTTTGCAGTCCCCTCTAAGCGGTTTACAGTGTCAGCATCTTGCCCCAACGATCATTTTTACTGATCTCGGAAGGATGGAAGGCTGAGTCAGTCTTGAGCCTACTCAGGATCGAACTACAGACTATGGGCAGAGTTTGCCTGCAATATGCCATTCTAAGCACTGTGCCGTGTTTGTGTTTGCACAGAAAACTGGGATTGGGAATGTGTTTATTCAGAACAAGATAGGCTCTCATGGACATTAGGATGCTTCTGTCTCCAGAAGAGAGAAATAAAAAGGAAACTATCTTCATACATTTGATGAAGAATCTGCCAATGGATCTGCAAATGCTTATTTCGTTCATTTTCCATATCCTTTTTGTTGTTATTTTTCAAAAAGCCTACTACTATTCAAGTGATCCTGAGTAGAGGCAGATATTTCTCTCTTTGGGCACACGGAGAATATATCTGCTGAACAAAACTCCACATTGGCAACCGGAAGGGCATCCGGCCATTAAAACACTGCTAGCTCCATTCTGTTGCCCAGACGCCACCCTGCAACTCTCCCACTCCAAACAACCCCTCCCCACCTTAACAAATCCTACAGACCTGCAAGATCACACAGTTCTGTGTCACTGGCACTTGTCAATGCCTCCTCCAGTTCTGGGTCAAGCATAACTTTTTCTTCCACGTAAGACTGTATTGGTTTTTGTTTGGGAATAAAAACTTTTCCTGTTCAAGGGAAGATAAAAAAATATGCAGGTTAGGACGGCCTCAGTGATTAGTTCAGAACAGGTGACTCTAAAGTGGAATTAACCTGGTTATCTCTGTTTGGGACGGCAGTTCTTATCAGCACCAGGAAATGTTTGTTTAGCAGCCAAATACTTTTGAGACCAGATTTTGGGTAGAAATTCAAGTCCCATTTTAGCCATGAAAGCCGGCTGGTGATTTGGGGCCAGTTCTTCTCTCTCAGCCCATTCCACCTAACAAGGGTGGTTGTTGTGGAAGAAATGAGAAGAGGAAGGTGTGTTGGATACGTTCGCCACCTTGTGCTATTTGCAAAAATAACAAAAGGCAGGATACAAATAAAAGAAGAGGTTTAAATTGTAGAAAGGCAGAAATAAATACTTTTAACAGTAAGAATAAGTTAACAATAGAAACAATAACATTGGGAAATAGCGGGCTGGTATTCACTGAATATGTTTGATCAGATGGACACTTCATTTTAAATTTTTGTCCCGAGCAAGGAGTTGCTCTTCCAACTCTATAATTGTACTATATATAATTATACCACACACGATAATTATACCACATACACACTTCCCAAAATAAAGTGTATCCGTGTTTAAACCTTACCTTACTTAGTTCTATGCATGTTTATACTTATAGGCTGTCTCTAAAAAGGGATTTTTTTTCTATGTGGATGTATGTGCTTAAGCATCCATCTAGGCACATACACGAAGGCAGAATGTAGATATTTTAAATGATAACAAACTAGGCCTGGCGCAATATAGGAAGGAGAATTACACAAACAGCTGTAGCCCTCCTTATTTAACTCCCTTCTCCATCTGGTTTCTGTTTCTTGTACATTTATTTGCTCATCATCACAAGCTTTGGCAGGCTCTAACCTGGATTATTATTTTTCTTTAAGAGGAAATGTCAGAAAGAAAATTTGCAGCATCTGGAAGCTATTTCAGCAACACTGCAATTAATGGAAACCAGCAGAAGACTCAAAAGTTGGCATTTTCTTGGGGGTAAAAAAAAGAGCCATTGGGGTGGCATATAAGTTTCATCAATGGCTGGTTGAACAAACCATGATTAGCTTGAATCAGGTGGGTCGTATCATGCCAAGCCATCAATCGCATTAATAATCAATTATCAGGGCAGGCTTTTCCCCCGCAGTGCTTCGACCAAGTAAATTAAAATTATATCAGCCTAGATCGCATCTGAACCGAGCCGCTGTATTTTGTGGGGATCAGTGTTGGATTGGTATCTTTGGGATGGGAGCCAAAAAGAGTTTAAACAAGAAGTGTTGCAACTGTCTCCGTGGTTTTGTTTAAATAAATGAAACTATCAAGGCTGAAACCTCCAGGTGATTCATTTCACCCGCCTCCCATCCTTTGTCTGTTCTAATCCACCTGGCACTTGGCTAAGAATATAAGCAACCTGGCCAAGGCACATCTGAAGAAACTGAATTTTGAACAAACCTCCAACTACCCCGCCTCCCCCCAAAAAACGATGTTTCTCAATCTCAGCAAATTTGAGATGTGTGGACTTAAACTCCCAAAACTCGCCAGCCAGCCATGCATCATCTTAAATTTGCACGCATGTTAAATTTGCTGAGATTTGCTCTGGAACAAAGCAAGCATCCTCTATTCTTCGTTCATTAATCAGACTTTCTTGCTTTTCACCTGGACTCCACATACTGTTATTAGCTACTAGCTTGATACCCGTGCTTTGCTACGAAACTATGTGGCTGGGCTTAGTTTTTGGGGAGGGGAAAAATTCTGCCTCTGCCTACCAGCACCCATCGGTATTCATCTGGCTAGCGTCCTGTCAATGTGTGAGAGAGTTGAGGGCTGTTTGAAAACTGAAACAGCATTTGCTGTGTGAGCAAGGAGACAGCAAGGAGCCTGGGCATGGCTTAGCTCAACTGTTCTGTGCTAAAGCTGGTTGCTGCTGTGAAACCGAAACTGAAACTCCTCTGCTTGTGTTTTGCATTTGGAAGATATTTCTTTTCAGGTGAGGAGGGGGAGTAGAACCCCTTAGCATCAGAGCGTGTTAATAATAATATAGGAAATACGAATGCTCTGATGGTCATTTCAAAAAATCTTTTCTTAGTGAGAACCTAGAAACCAAGAGGAACAGACGTGCCAAATTTCCAAGTTTGTAGGCTTTACGGTTCTGGAGATTTTGTGATGATGCGTGAATGGTCTTTCGCTTTTCTATATATAGAAGATAGCAAACCTTTATTATTTTTTGAAGCAGAATAAAAGAGTAAAATATTTTGTCAGCTCTACTTGGAAGCAACTTTTCCAGGGACTGGACGATTAAGTTTTAAAGTGAAGCACACACCACAGGCTCTCCTCATTTGAACCCTATTTAAACCCAAGCTGGGCTATTGTTCTCTTTCAGATGCATGATTAAACCTCCTGAGAATGCTATTTAGCTGTTCCCTCTGCAAAATGGGCTGTACCTGAAAACATAAGTTTTGTTTAATCAAAGCTAAAAAGATTCTTCTTGCTTGGACCTCACCTCTGCTTGTCTTTAGAGAAAAGTTAAGATTCCTTCCCAGGTAATGAGCAAATACTTTAAGGAACAATCTTAAGCTTATTGTTTACTCACTCCAAGGATTAAATTAAAAAAAAATCCCTACCCTCTATGGCCTTTGGAAATAATGACTTAACAGTTGGCAGAAGATCAAAAAACTCTTTGCAGATTCTTCCCTCTTGACGCATAACCCACACAAGCACTGCCTAGAGAACACATCTGCACAGCCGTTCCCTGTTCACAAAAGCCATGGACGGTCCAATGATGATGATTTGGAAAGACTAATCTTATTTACTGAGGAAGTTGCTCGGGGAAGCAAGAACCGGATTTGCTTGGTTTGAAAAACCAGTAAAATACATCAAGATTACCTCCATGCTTCTTGCACTGACGATTGCTGGAGTGCAACAAATGGCATCAAAGCAATGGAGAGAGAGAGATTTGAAGTATTAGCATCCGGGAACTCACCCTGTACTAATTAGGTTGTGTCAAGTAAATCAGTGATCCCCAACCTTTTTTACGCCGCGGCCCGGTATCCCCAACCTTTTTTATGGCGCGGCCCGGTACCGACATCAGCTGGGCGCCGCCATCTTGTTTTGATGAAAAAAGTGCTTCCGGTGAGCTTTCTACCCGGAAAAGCTCACCGGAAGCACTTTTTCATCAAAACAAGATGGCGCCCAGCAAGCCAGCGGCCCGGTAGGACTTGTTCCACGGACCGGTACCGGTCCGCGGACCGGTGGTTAGGGACCCCTGAAGTAAATGATCTGATTTATTCCCTGTATTATGTTGAACCATAAACCATGTCTTATAAGCCTAAGTTGGCTGGTTTTATGCAACGCACTAAGCTCGAATCAAACCCAAACAGAAATGAGATAAAATCCAGCAACAGTGAGCTGGATTCATGGTTTAGCTAGACTCTCAGATTGAAGCCATTGTAATATTCTACCCTTCTATTGAAGGGGATGTGGTGGCTCAGTAGCTAAGACGCTGAGCTTGTCGATCAGAAAGATCGGCAGTTTGGTGGTTCGAATCCCTAGCGCCTTGTAATGGAGTGAGTTCCTGTTACTTGGCCCAGCTTCTGCCAACCTAACAGTTTGAAAGCATGTAAAAAATGCAAGTAGAATAGGGACCCTTTTGGTGGGAAGGCAACAGTGTTCCATGCACCTTCAGTGTTTAGTCATGCCAGCCACATGACCACAGAGACGTCTTCGGACAGCGCTAGCTCTTTGGCTTTGTAATGGAGATGAGCACCGCCCCCTAGAGCCAGAAACGACTGGCACGTATGTGGGAGGGAAACCTTTACTACCTCGAATAGTGGAAATAAGAATCAAATAGTTCTCTATTATTGAGATCACCACTTCCAGCCAATATGTCTACTGACTGAGAACAGGGGAGAAGATTAAGCAAGCCAGTAGGTTGTATTTTATTAACATGCACATATAACAAGCATATTTATTTTATTAGCATGCCCATATAAAGCTTTATAACATTCTTAGAATATTTCCTCCTTGAACAAGATCACAAGCCCTGAGCTGAAGACGTTAAAGGAGTTTCACAAACAAGAGACCAACCTTTTATACAAACACACACACAGGATGAATATTCAACATGGTGGCATCCAGTAGTGCCATCCTGATCTGTTTGACTGTTTGAATTATGGGAGTTGAACTCCAACACTTCTGGATACACCAGGGTGGAGATAGGTGATCTCAAGGTTAGTTCACAAGGGACTGGGTGGAGCTGAAAGTGTATTTGGGACACCCAGAACCACTAAGCTAATGTCAACAGCACCAAACACCGACCCACTTCTGTTCTAGGCGAGTCTGGCCACATCCTTAATAAGAAGCAATTTAGCAAGGCAGTTCCATCATCCACCATCATATCCCAAGTCAAATCTCTATGCAGCTTCAGAAGTGATTAAGTTGCTTCAGACCAGTGGCATCCTAAATCAACTGTTAGAGAGGACCTAAGTCTTCTCTGTAGGGACACAGTGGCTCGGTGGCTAAGACGCTGAGCTTGTCGATCAGAAAGGTCGGCAGTTTGGCGGTTCGAATCCCTAGCGCCGCGTAATGGAGTGAGCTCCCGTTACTTGTCCCAGGTTCTGCCAACCTAGCAGTTCGAAAGCAAGTAAAAAAATGCAAGTAGAGAAATAGGGGCCACTTTGGTGGGAAGGGAACAGCGTTCTGTGCGCCTTCGGTGTTTAGTCATGCTGGCCACATGACCACGGAGATGTCTTCAGACAGTGCTGGCTCTTTGACTTTGTAACGGAGATGAGCACCGCCCCCTAGAGCCAGAAACGACTAGCACGTATGTGCAAAGGGAACTTTTACCTTTAATTTAAGTTCTCTCTAACAGTTGCACTATTAGAGGAAGGTGGGAAGCTGAATTCTGTGTCTCATCAGACATTTTCCATCCAAGCTAGTATTCCCAACACGGACCAGGGTTGTCTGACTGGGTTCTCAGGCCAGTTTTTTCACCATACTACCCATCTGAGAACTCCGCGACCTCTTAGCCACAAAGCTGCCCTTGTCAGTTCAATGAAAATTTACATCATAAATGCCATGTTGTGAAAGGAAACTCTGTTGCATCAGCTCCCTTCGCAGGCTACAGTGGCTCATTGTTCCTTTCAGCCAAATTGGAACACGAGGAGAAGATGCTAAAGCCACTGTGAAGCAATAGTGGATTTTTATTTTTTTTTAAAAAATAAGGTTTGATCTTTTGGAAAGATGGGGTCTTGGCCTGCTTCCTTTTTCAAACTCCAAGGAAGCTTGTAGTGCAGGCTTTCTGCTACCACATCCCTTGCTCAGAACCAGGGGTGGGATTCTACCAGTTCGCACCTATTCGCTAGAACCGGTTGTTAACATTCTAAGCAGTTTGGAGAACTGGTTGTTAGAAGAAATTACTGGGCTAATCCTGTAAAGAAGGCAGGAAGGAAACATTCTGGTGTTGCTTTCAGAAACTGCCTCTCCTTTAACCCTTATTACATTCTTGGCAGGACTAGACTTCCTGTCTCAGGAATGGCTATGGAGTTTTTTTCCCCTCCTTTGCTGGTACTTTGCTTGTGTGGAGTGACCATTCAAAGTTACAATGGCACTGAAAAAAGTGACTTATGACCGTTATAACTTTGCAGCATCCCCAGTCATGAGAGGCCAGGTGAGGAGATGCGTGCCTCGATGTGAGTGATATTGAGTTGGCCACGCCCAGCCAATAACATGATCACCAAGCCACACCCAACCAGTCACATGACCATCAAGCCACGCCCACCAATTAAGCTACGCCCACAGAACTGGTTGTTAAAAAAATTGAATCCCAGCCCTGGATCATGTCCAGCTAATGTGATGACTTAATAAATACGCAATATTCAGCCTGATACAGGCAGGCCTTGGCTTACAGTCGTTTGTTTAGTGGCTGTTCAAAGTTACAAGGCTACTGAAAAAAAAGTGACTAGTTCTCGCACTTATGACCATCACAGCATTCCCCCCGCAGTCATGTGTTCAGAATACGGGCGCTTGGCCACCTGCATTTGTTTACAATAGTTGCAACGTTCTGGGATGTTGTAATTGCCATTTGTGACTTTCCCAGTTGGCTTTTGACAAGCGAAGTCAATCAGGGAAACCTGGATTCACTTAATGGCCGTGATTCACTTCACAACCATGCCGACTCACTTAATGACCGCAGCAAAAACAAAAAAAAAGTTCGTTAAATCAGGCATGACTCATTCTAACAACCCGCCTCATTTAGCAGCAGAGCTTCCAGTCCCAGTTATGGTCATTTAGTAGAGGACTGCCTGTATAACGAATCCAGCCGGCGAGCGGAGGCAGAGAGAGAAAGGAAAAGTGGGGCTTGGACGAGCTAAGTTGTTCCGTGGAAACGCTTTACCTTTTTTTTCTCCCGTGTAAGGGACAACCTCCTCGACGTCCTTCTGCTCCAGGGCTTGTTTCTCCAAAAACGAAAGAAGCTTTTCTCGGTCAAAAGGACCACCCGGTTTTTTCACAGTCTGGTCCTTTTGCCGGAATCCCGCTGGCAACAAGGCATTCTGCGAAACGAAAGGAAGAGGGGAATAGCAAGAGCACTTAGACTTATACACCGCTTCACAGAGTAATATAGCAATAGCATTTATATACCACTTCACGATGCTTTATAGCCCTCTCTAAGCGGTTTACAGAGTCAGCCTCTTGCCCCCAACAATTTTGGGTCCTCTTTTTACCCACCTCAGAAGGACAGAAGGCTGAGTCAACCTTTGAGCCTGGTGAAATTCGAACTGCCAAACTGCAGGCAGCCGGCAGTTAGCAGAAGTAGCTGCGGTACTGCACTCTAACCACTGTGCCACCATGGCTCTTCCTTCCTTCCTTCCTTCCTTCCATCCATCCATCCATCTTTTCTCCCTTCCTTCCTTCCTTTGCACTTAGCAATAGCACTTAGACTCATATACTGCTTCACCGTGCTTTTACAGCCCTCTCTAAGCGGTTTACAGAGTCGGCCTCTTGCCCCAACAATCTGGGTCCTCATTTTACCCACCTCGGAAGGATAGAAGGCTGAGTCAACCTGGAGCCTGGTGAGATTCGAACTGCCAAACTGCAGGCAGCCGGCAGTCAGCAGAAGTAGCCTGCAGTACTGCACTCTAACCACTGCACCACCACAGCTCATCCTCTTACACCCCACCCAGAAAGTCAACCAAATGCCCACCTCTCCTTATTCTGATGTTGCTTGAGATAAAGTCCCAAATGTATCCTGAGAAATGAATTAAAATCAGAGGCTTTGGGGCGTAGGAAACATGCCATACCCATTTTCACGGGTAGGTCGACAGGTAATGCCCTTTCAGATGTTGTTCAACTACAAGCTCCCAATGGACAACATGGGCAATGGTGAGAAAGGATGGGCATTGTAGTTCAACCATAGCCAGGAGACCACAAGGTACCATGTGCTTTACGGAACTGCCAGGCGCAAACAACCAGACCCATATAGGTAGAGTTCAAACTAACTACTTTATTGTTCTCTGCCTATAATACAGGAATCTCCCCAGATCGGCAGCTTTCGCCTGGGAAAGAGCTGAGGCGGCTATAAGGCACGTTTTCTCAACTTTGGCAACTTTAAGACGCAGGGACTTCAACTCTTGGAATTTCCCAGACAGCATGGGGAATTCTAGGAGTTGGAAGTCCACACATCTTCAATCTGCCAAGGTTGGAAACCCTGCTCTAAGGCAAGGGCCTTCAAACTTGGCAAGTTTGTGGACTTCAACTCCCAGAATTCCTGAGCTAACATGACTGGGGGAGGAATGCTGGGAGTAGAGTAGAGTAGAGTAGAGTAGAGTAGAGTAGAGTAGAGTAGAGTAGAGTAGTTCTCCTTAGTTCTAGGTTGCTTCTCTCCTTGAATAGCTTCCATCCATCACTTCTTGTCCTGCCTTCAGGTGCTGTGGAAATGCTAAGAAAACATTGGGACCACATGTACATACCTCTGGATCAAGGTCATCCAGGACAGTTTCCAATTGCTTCAGTTCTTCTTCAGTCAACTTGCCCAAAATTTCATCTTCGTCAAGTTCCCTGTATTTGTCCAAGTCTTTCCGGAAAGGGAGCGCCATCACTCTGGCAGACCGATGTTGAGTAGCTTGACTAACTAATAACAAGACCAAGGTCTTAGCTTTGGGTTTTTATCTGGAAGGACAGAAAGGGTGGGAGGGAAATGTACTCATTTGGCAAAGTTCCAGGAACTGAATGTAATTCACACAAGCAACTCATCTGTGGATGCAGGAGAAATTATCTACAGCTGTTTTACTGCTATGCTGAGGGATAAGTATGCCTCCAAACACTTAAGATGATGCACAACAATGTCCCCTGGAGATGTGCACTTGTCACACTCAAACAGGTAAGATCAGCATTATTAACATACATCTAGAGAACAGCCTTGCCAACTTT
The DNA here is from genome assembly GCF_049901735.1 of Notechis scutatus. Taxonomy (NCBI): domain Eukaryota; kingdom Metazoa; phylum Chordata; class Lepidosauria; order Squamata; family Elapidae; genus Notechis; species Notechis scutatus. The sequence goes on along the minus strand of NC_142019.1, from coordinate 7,745,626 downwards.
AAGATGTGAGGACATCAACTCCTAGAATTCCCCGTCAGTCACAGAGATGATGTTGGCCTTCTAGTTCAGCCCAGTCCAGAATGTTTCCTTGCTAAAAAGAAGCACACGTTTCCTATCAACCTTCTCCAACCTGGCTCTCTCCCAATATTCAGTTGAACTTCCTGTTATGTTAGCCAGGGATTAGGCAGAGTTTCAGACAGGGAAACGGATGTTGTGTAGGATAGCCAGCCAAGATTTTGGCTGCAAAAGTCCAGTCAACATCATAACCAACTCTGTAAGTACCAGAGTAATATAGCAATAGCATTTATATACTGCTTCACAATGCTTTATAGCCCTCTCTAAGCGGTTTACAGAGTCAACCTGTTGACCCCAACAATCTGGGTCCTCATTTTACCGACCTCGGAAGGATGGAAGGCTGAGTCAACCTTGAGCCTGGTGGGATTTGAACAGCCGATAGTCAGCAGAAGGGGCCTGCAGTACAGCACTCTAACCACTGCGCCGCAGAGGCTCTGAAGTAATATCCTGAAGTACGCCCGGCACTCTTAAGGCCAACACAAAACACTTTTAGGTTTTGTGGGGACCTTGATGTACTCTGAACTTGGTTGTTTTCTTGCAGATGTTTCATTACCCAACTAGGCAACATCATCAGTGCTAGAAGTGTATGGGGTTTTGGTCTTATTTTTTTATACACTGTTGGTTTGCCTAGTCAGTGTTGGTGGGAGTGTTCTTGTCCTTGTTAGTTTGTTCATCTCTGTTGGTACCAAAACACCTCCGCACCAACAATCCACACATATATGAGCAAAGGTTAATATGAAAGATTAACACTAGACCAACAACCAAGGAGTAAACAAAACCTCAATCAAGGAACTACCAATGCAATATTCCTGGATGGTGGGGAGCTGAAGAAGCTTCTTGGATGAGAAGAAAAACAAGAAAAAGTCCACCTGCCTCTTGAAAAAGCACCTTTGGGACAACCACGAAGCTGGAGGGCCGAGGATTCCCAGACATTTGCTAATGCAATATAATGGTTTAAAAAACATGAAGCACCCTGATCTTGCACAGTGAGCCGCCAGACTTCCAAGCCCACAACTGTTTTTCTCCTCTTCCTGAACCCCCTTTTCAGCTCAAGACAGCATCTCAAAAGAAAGTGGCTTCCTGTGGTGGATAATATGCATGGCACCGCCATTAGCTGTCAAGCTGTGCCCTCTCTGTGCCAAGCCCCCACTGTGTGTGATGGCCTCGTCTCCAGCACCAGCACATCTGTTTAGAAGCACAAAACATCACAGTGCTAGCGGGCGGGTGTGTGCACCAGGGAAAAGACCTGTCAACAACGGGTCAGACACACAAGAACAATTATGTTCTCTTCGATGATCAAGGGTTGCCAGTGGGGGTTTAGTCTTAAGCCAGTCGAAAGAAAACTCCCTGTTATATCTGGAAGTGGCTCGGCGTGCAAAGTTGTTCCTCGTGCGTAAATTCAGCACCTCCGATTGGTTCCACAGAATGAGGCTTTGGAGACACTCCAGAAGATCTGGCAGGCACAACGCCCAGCCATGTCAGTCCCTCTCTGCTCCTTTTCTTCCCCTGGGTTCCTCCCTCTTTGGCACGCGGGGTGGGTGGGTGGGTGGGTATTACCGGCTTGCTAGTTTTGTGGAGTTCCACAACCACCTACAAACGGGGTCGGGTGCATGCTTCAATTTTGCAAACTCTCCTGGATAAAATTATTCGGAAATCATTCCGTTTCTAAGCCAGACTTCGTAAGCCCTAACATCTAGATCAGGGGTGTCAAACCCCAAATGGGGTGGGTGGGTGGGCAGATCCAGTCAGTGGGGTGCTTAGATCTGGCCCACCCTGGAAACAGCGAAGGACCGGCTGAAAGTGCCTCTGCCAGAGAAAACGGAGCTCGGGAGGGCTGCCTTCCGGAGCTCCATTTTCGCTGGCAGAGGGTTGCAAGAGGCTGTTGCAGCCGAAAACGGAGCTCAGGAGCTTGCTTTCGCTGGCAGAGCACTGGGGGCCACCACAGGTGCCCCTGATATGAGTGACGTTGAGCTGGCCACACCCACCCGGCTCCCCCGATGTCAAACACAGTCCTGATGCGGCCCTCAATGAAATCAAGTTTGATACTTGATTTCAAGTATGGGCTTCAAATTTTTTAGCAAGGGATTCTCTGCCCTAATGATTGGCTGGGTGGGTGTGTGGCTAGGTGGTCATGTGACTGGGTGGGTGTGGCCAACTCAACATCGCTTCTTTGCCCTAATTACCTAATAAATATATATATATATATATAGATAGATAGATAGATAGATATAGATAGATAGATATAGATATATAGATATATAGATATATATAATCAAAAAGTTGTTTATTATTTCGTGCATTTAATACTTAAATAAAAGACTGGGGGAAACCAGGCTTAATAGCAGTGATTGTGAGAGGGATCTTGGAGTCTTAATGAAGTTTCTGGTGAGTTACGTGATTCTTATTATTTGGGAATTAATCCCCTTGGAGGCTAGTGGCTATGTTATCGGATTTTCTCAATGGCTGTCCCTCGCAAGCGCTGAATGGATTGTTTATCTAGCTTGCAACACTTTTACGAGGTGTGAAATGCTCTTGGCTGAACCCTAGGGACTCTCCCCTGCGAGCCCCCGGCAGCCCACCCCTGGCCAAATAGGTATGGATCCAGCCTGGCTACAGCCTTAACCTCTCCTGTTTCTCCACACTGGGTTGATAATATTCAGCAGATGATCATGTGTTGGAAGTATCGCAGGCTGACTTTAGGCCAAATTAGCCTGGCCTAATTATAAATAGAACAGACTGTTTGATTTCGCAAAAGGATTAGCAGGAGCAGATTGATTAGAATATAGTGTTTCTCAACCTTGTAGCCATCAACTCCCCAAATTTCCCAGTCCTTGGACAACGTTAAAATGCTTGGGTGAGGAAATTACAAGCAAAAACCAAAGGCATCCGCCAAGGTGGCAGTGGCAAACGACGTCCATGTTTTACCAAGAAAACAAGCAAGTTTCACTTTTAGAAATCAAAATACATGAAGATGGCCAATGAATAAAAAAGGAGGAAGATACTTTTGGAGATAGGTGGCTTGCTTTACTCACTATTATGCTTCGCCTGCTTTTGACCTGCTGCTGTAGGGTCTCAGTGTCCCCTGTAAAATGGGTGCAAAGTTTTCTACAATTCTACCCTGACTGGCAAAGATTCTTCAAACTCTTTAGGGCAAATTCCTGGCATAAAAACCAACGTTTTAATCCCTCAACTGCACAGTGGATGCTATTGTTAGGTGATGGATGACGGCAGCAATGTTAATCTTCCTGATTTAAAATCTAAACAAACTCATTAGCAAAATGCACATATCCAGGACCCTTTGACCTGGAGTGTTCTCAAGTTCTGGAGGAGGTTATAGAGAGAGGCACACTGCAATATTTGAACGTTGTTTTTCCCCTCAGCCCAAATACCTTTAAAGAGGAAGGTTGCCAACTAAAGGTCCCATTACTTTTTTTTTTTTTTTTAAAGATGACTTCACGGGAAAATAAATGGGGGGGGGGGAGGGCTAATTTGGGCCAGCATGCTACAAAATGTACTTTATCATTGTTTCTAGCAGCACATCTTCTGCTAATCGGTCTCCGGATGAACCTTCCCTAAAGAAAGCCGAGTTTATCAGTTTTCCAACATCAATCAAAGACCTGAAACTGGGCCAGTAGTTCAGGAAGACTATTCTGAGCGGGTTTTTTTTTTTTTTTAATTTCTCCCTAGACTCTTAACAATGGTAGAAAAGTTAACTCTTCACTTCTGCACTGTGCATGGCCCAGAAAAGTTCTCTGCACGATTATTACCATTAAATCCATTAACATGGAAATGCAACAAAAGTTTGTAACTTGGAAGGTTAGGATCCCTTCGTAACAGGCTCCAAGTCGCTTGCTTCCCTAGCCAGCCCGAAACCTGCAGGGCAGCCATGCAAACCTGTTCCACAAGGATCTGAATTGTCATTTCAGGTTTGACTTTCTACCTTATGCCTAAGGTAGCCCCGTTTTTGATGAACAAACGATTTGTTATATTGTCCTTCTGCTTTAAACAAGTTTCGTGACTGATCCTGCTATCATTCTTGTTTAAGGGATTGGTATAGCCAGAGAAAACTTCCAACGGAGAGAAGATTCTTGGTCATTCTTGGCTTTTTAATTGAGGTCAGTTAGCAAGCCAGAATGCTGCATAATCAGAACGTTATTTTGGAAGGGAAATGTGTTTTGAAATCACAGAATACCCTGCCACCTTGCAGAATTCTGCCCTTTGGGAATATTAACCATCATTTCATATGGGTCTCCTCAGGTAAGCGATTTGAGGCTATTTCCAGGTTCCCATCCATGATTATCCCCTTGTCTGAATTCAGAATAGGCCAACATTACTGAGCAAAAAACACCCCAAATAGTTCCTCCCTGCTAGCTTGCCAATTTGGCTCAGTTTTTGCCTCCACGACTCGACAGGGATCTGGCTTCATATCCAGATTTTTGCTATTGTGTAATTGTTCTTTACAAGGCACGGATTGGAAAGCATGAATGAAGTTGAGAAATAGTTACCTGTTCCAAAAGATTGTTGCTTCACCTCAATCATCCTAACCATAAAATATCAATGAGACTGTCTTTCCAAATTTTTTTGGTCAGACAAACGCATTTATATTTTACCCTGAAACACTCTACCCTTCTTTCTTTTTTCTTTCTTTTTCTTTCTTTCTTTCTTTCTTTCTTTCTTTCTTTCTTTCTTTCTTTCTTTCTTTCTTTCTTTTTTCTTTCTTTCTTTCTTTCTATCTCTCTCTTTTTTCTTTCTTTCTCTTTTTCTTTTTCTTTCTTTTCTTTCTTTTTCTATCTTTCTTTCCTTTCTTTCTTTCTCTCTCTCCCTCACAATCTCTTTCTTTCTCTCTCTCTCTCTTTTCTTTCTTTCTCTTTCTTTCTTTTTCTTTCTTTCTTTTCTTTCTTTTTCTATCTTTCTTTCTTTTCTTTCTTTCTCTCTCTCCCTCACAATCTCTTTCTTTCTCTCTCTCTCTCTTTTTTCTTTCTTTCTTTCTCTTTCTTTCTTTTTTCTTTCTTTCTCTTTCTTCTTTCTTTCTTTCTTTCTTTCTTCTTTCTTTCTTTCTTTCTCTTTCTTTCTTTTTCTTTCTTTCTTTTTTTTCTTTTTCTATCTTTCTTTCCTTTCTTTCTTTCTCTCTCTCCCTCACAATCTCTTTCTTTCTCTCTCTCTCTCTCTTTCTTTCTTTCTTTCTCTTTCTTTCTTTTTCTTTCTTTCTCTTTCTTCTTTCTTTCTTTCTTTCTTTCTTTCTTTCTTTCTCTTTCTTTCTTTTTCTTTCTTTCTTTTTTTCTTTTTCTATCTTTCTTTCCTTTCTTTCTTTCTCTCTCTCCCTCACAATCTCTTTCTTTCTCTCTCTCTCTCTTTTCTTTCTTTCTTTCTCTTTCTTTCTTTTTTCTTTCTTTCTCTTCTTTCTTTCTTTCTTTCTTTCTTTCTCTCTTTCTTTCTTTCTTTCTCTTTCTTTTTTCTTTCTTTTCTTTCTTTTTCTATCTTTCTTTCCTTTCTTTCTTTCTCTCTCTCCCTCACAATCTCTTTCTTTCTCTTTCTCTCTCTTTCCATACATAATGACACCTTTTTCCTGGGAAAATAGCTCAGCATAAATAGAAACTCCAGCAACTGATAGCTAATTTTGCTATAAGAAATACCAGGCACATCTTATTCATAATATCCCTCTGAAACAAGAAAAGAATGAGCCAGCAATAGGCACAGCAATGATTAAGATTAAAAAGTTAACTATTATATTCTCCCAAACCCTGCATCATTTGGGACAACCACACCAGAAAGCTAACTGAGCAGGATGTCCCAGTTAATTATGAAAATGTTTTGAATAGGTCTAGATTTCCCAAGCAAACGCAGCCCAGTGCGCCAAGGGAGGCCTGTTATTTAAGTGTCATTTCTGGATGGAAACAGACCTTTCAAATGCTCTTATTTCCGGTTTCCACTTAGCTATATTCTCAGCACCGGAAATGCCTTTCTATTAAAGTAACAGAACCCCATTTTACCTTTATCAGCAACATAGATTTGGATGCATGTTCTTTAATCCCAGAACTTTTTGTGAAAGCACACCCTCTGTGTACTTTTATTTTAATCTGAAGGAATAGCGTCTGAAGCCGAGGCACAATTGCACAAATTAAAGAAAGCGGATATCTGAATTCTACTTTAGGTTTCCTTTCCCCTTGGTTAAAATTTTAGGAATCCAATCACTTCTGGCATTGTTTCATTCAGCTAGAAGCTGTGGGCAATCTGTTGGTGGCCTGTCTCCAGAGCCAGTATGAGAAAACTTTTCTGAGTTTAGGTAGTTTCTAAATTTAGGATGTGCTTACCTTAAAAATTAAGATGTCAGCTATCAAGGTCAACAGCCTAGCAGGAAGAACACTAATAGTCCCAAATTCAACAGCAGGATTTGAAACCTGTTCTTTATTTTTATTTTTTTAAAGGGTTGTATGGACGCCCATCTTAAACAACTCTGGATTACTCATGTTGCTCTTCCTATTTCTAATTTACTATACCAACACTAGCCTTCATATCCCAGTTTTTCATATTCTGGAAGGTCTCATCGATAGTTTTGTTTTTATACTACATTCATTGTTTTGTTCTTACACCTGGAAAAAAAAATCAGACATTGCAACAAAGTTTGCCCTAAACACAAACTAACCTGCTTGCAAGCAACATTTAGAGATATTCCTGATTTTAATAGTTACTATATAGCAGGAGTCCCCAAACTTGGCAACTTTAAAAGTTGTGCACTTCAGTTCCCAGAATTCCCCAGCCAGCATAGCTGGCTAAGAAATTCTGAGAGTTGAAGTCCACAACTCTTTAAAAGTTTCCAAGTTTGGGGACTCCTGCTATATAGCGATTAAACCCTGCGTCCATGTTTTCCAAAGTGAGAAGAGTTTGAGGACTCTGTTCTACATCAACAGTCGCAACCAAATAAAGTTTGCTGACAGGTAAGATTTAGCATCTGAATGTCACCCAAGAAAGAGTTGTCGAAGTGTTCAAATCTCTAAAAGGAGTATCTTTCTACGCGTCCTGATCTCAGTCTTACAAGCTAGGATCAGCGCTTCTGGATATCCAATACTGCAACCTTTTCCAAAAGCTCCCAAGTTTATCCTGTTCTTGGTGTGCTGGGTTTGATGAACCTCTGTAAGCATGCAAGCAGGGACAAGAAGATGGGGAAGGAGCTAAGCCTGGCTGGAGACATTTGTTGCCTGAGGCAAAAGACACAACAGCAGCCTTTTCTATTCAGTGTATAAAAAACTAGCAGCTTTCTCCAAAGTTGGCACACCTCCCTCACCACACCTTAAAGAACAAACTGCAGGGAGAGCTGTAGGCCTGCAGTTGTCTACCTCCTTGCTTCTCTGTTATTCTGCCTCATGGGTAAAGCCAGTTTAATTTCTCTTCGGTCCCTTCTGGGGCCACGATGCAAACTGGACCCATCAGCCTACTTTGGCAAAGGGGTCCACCGACAGCGTCTTACCTGAGAATACACCCTCCTCCCTTCCTCGCCCAAATGGAAACCAGACTGAGCAAACACATCCAAGAATGACAGAAGCAAGGCTACATTTCTAACCACCTCAGCAAGAAACAATTCCTCCCAAGATCCTAAATGAACAGATATGTGGGTAACACCCTTTCTTCCTGGAACAAGACACCGGGCAAACTTTTGTCTTCTCTTATTAAGCGATTAAGAAATGGGTTCAGACAGTTGGCTGGAATAATCCCAGGAAAAAGATGGAGGGCGCGACAATAATTGGACTACAGATACCTGGCCAGCTAGGATGAGGTAAACCAGAGGTCCCCAAACTTGTCAACTTTAAGACTTGTGGACTTCAACTCCCAGAATTCTCCAGCTGGAGAATTCTGGGAGTTGAAGTCCACAGGTTTTAAAGTTGACAAGTTTGGGGACCCCTGAGATAAGACAACGGCAAACACTTCCAGACCAGGCATCACATGGGGGAAAGGCTGCCCAACTTATCGTGGTACAGTACTGTCAGTGCTCTGGCTGGTCGGATAATCTTCCCCAGTCTGAGGTGGGATTGAAGCTGAAACTTGTTGGGAGGCCAAAATAAGGGTTGTACCACTGAGCTACTTTTAACCACAAGTTAACAGATAACAGATAATCAGGGACCTTGTAGGTCATCTAGTCCAACCCCCCTCCCAAGTTGTTTTTTTCCATGCTTCCCCTCTATTACAAATAAAGTAAAAAAAAAAGTCTGCTTTTGTTCAGTCCAAGAAGGGCGGGAAGAAAAAGCAGGCATCCCAAAACAATAGGAGACCATGGAAAGGGAAAAGGGAAAAGGGAAAAGGGAAAAGGGAAAAGGAGGAGAAGGAGGAGGGGGAGGAGGAGGAGGAGAAGGAGAAGGAGAAGGAGAAGGAGAAGGAGAAGGAGAAGGAGAAGGAGAAGAAGAAGAAGAAGAAGAAGAAGAAGAAGAAGAAGAAGAAGAAGAAGAAGAAGAAGAAGAAGAAGAAGAAGAAGAAGAAGAAGAAGAAGAAGAAGAAGAAGAAGAAGAAGAAGAAGAAGAAGAAGAAGAAGAAGAAGAAGAAGAAGAAGAAGAAGAAGAAGAAGAAGAAGAAC
>NC_142019.1:7716988-7731988 GCF_049901735.1 Notechis scutatus | reverse complement strand
TCTTTGATCTGGGAAGTCCAAATGCCTTTGAATGTTGCTGTCCTGCTTAGACTGGGGAAGATTGCCATATGCATTGAAGAAGTTGCTTCAAGGACTAGACAGAGGAGGTGACAATTGATTTTAGAAAGGAGTTTCTTTTACTGTTAGCTATAAAATTCCATCTTAAAATGATTTCTATCCAGGAAGGAGACAGGAATAAATCAATTGCTCCAACAGGCTTTCTTCTGTGATTCAGATTAGTTAACTATCTGGCATAGTACTCTTGTTTTAAATCAAAGTAGCCCATGCTAACTGGGGAACAGGAATTTGTCAATATCTGCACAGCTCCCTTGTGTTTTAATTTAGATGGTATTAGTAAAAACAAAGTATAAAATCTCCTTTGAATTGAGCTTAACTCCTGGTGATTGGGGATATATTCTCGTTGCTTTTAGAAATAGTTTGCCATTGCCTCGAGGAGGGTGTTTTCCGTTTTTTCAGGATGACAGTCCTGGGATTTCCCAACTACTAATCATTCCAACTCAAATCATCTTTTAGAGAATGGTCAAAGGCAGCTCAATGTTGCTTCTTCATTTCACATGTTGGAAAGCCTACTCTGCTGTGTTAATAAATGCTCTTGTATGCTCAACCCTGTCCTGAACATAATTCTGACATGCTTATGGATGTGATTGATGAGCCTTGCACAAACTTCAGAATTCTGTTGACTGTGAGATGTATAAATATGCTTTTTTTGAGCATCAGTTAATCTTTAATCCAACAGAGGATAAGACCTGTCGTCTTTTTTCTCTTGGAGACATTTTTCTCCTGGATGTATGAAAATCTGGTCTAATGAAATATCTAGTGAACATTCTATTTTATGGACTAGCCCGAGGGAAATCCAGGGGCTAATAGCAAAAATTTGTTTTTTGTAATATAACTGCAGTTTTGCTGTGCAACCTTCAGCCTACATTATTGTTGCAATGGATTTAATTTCAATCATGTATCTCCATCTTCCTTTGGGTTCAGACCTAAAATCTATTTTCTGTGCCAAGTGAGGGTTGGGATAAGCATTTGAAGATGTGTGAGATGCCTATTTACTCTTTTATTGCCTTGAAGGCTTTTGTATTACTGTAAAAGCTTTTATTGACAGGTGTTTCATTTCATCAAATTCATACACTGTTACTCAGTGCAGAGCTTTATGCTGTACTATTGTGAGTTCAGAAAGAAAGAAAACCATTAGGTCAGAGCCAAATAACAAAGCTGTAGACCAGATCCATTCAAAGGACTAAATCGCAGTTTCTTTAACGACAATTTGTGAACCCATTATAGGCAGATGAATTTGTGTAACACCCAAAATAAAACCATACAAGTCACATTATAAAAGAAGTATGAATATGCAGATTCCCATTCTTGAATTAAAGGTTAAACGTGTAACAGAAAATGGACCAGGCATCAGTTACTATCAATTGTAGTCAAATAACTAAGATGAACAAAGAAGACTTTTAAAGCCAATAGGAATGGATTGGTAAGGTAAGAACATTTTCACTTTAGCTACTTGAAAGCAATAGGATCTTTGCAGAATCTAGTTTCATGAGACAGATAAATCTGGGCAAAATAATTGTTTGAATGTTCCTTCTAATTAAGGAAATCTGACCTGTTTTCATTCTAATTGATAAGGAATAACTGCAAAGGGAAGGGGAATATTTTTCCCGAGTGGCCCCATCTGCCTCCCCTGACCTATTTTCTGCAATCTGTCCTACATAAATCATTGTTTCTGAGTTTGCCCTGGGGATTCTCTCTAGGTGCAAACTCAGCTGCAGTCATTACTTCAGGATTTAGCTGGGGGGGGGCTCTAAATTAAATCTCAGCCTGAGGAATGGGGATGATGGATCTTATTTGCATATGACCATAACACCATATAATTGTAAACCCACATTACGTATCTGATATTAGCACAATTGAGAAAGTCCAGAAATATTTCACAAGAAGAGTTCTCCACTCCTCTACTCGTTGCAGAAGACCTTATGCCACCAGACTTGAAATTCTAGAACTAGAAAACCTTGAATTACGCCGTCTTCGGTCTGACTTAAGCATGGTATATAAAATCATACATTGCAATGTCCTACCTGTCAGTGAATACTTCAGCTTCAACCATAACAACACAAGAGCACACAATAGATACAAACTCAAATTCTCGCATGGCAAATACCTTAACCCCTCCATTATCAGGAACATAGGCGTCAAGAGTTCACCTTCCAGATCAAGGGCCAACATGTTCTTAAGTCAATAAATGGTGTTCTTGCAGTTTTATTTTGTTGCGATTCTGACTACTTGAAATGTTTATTATAAAACATTAAATAAAAGAAAGATGTTAGTGGAACTGCAAATTAGAAAAATAGAAAGAATAGCAGTTCCACTAACATCTTTGGTGTTTCCACCAATCGCTCTATCAAAGAACTTGTATCCCATCACAGTAGATAAAGGCCAGGGGACTTTTTCTGGTGCTATTTATATGTTTGCAAGCATTCTATTTTTCATTAATACTAAATTTTAGGGACTTAAATGTTCATGACTTACCACCTAACTGGTTCAGAAACTTATCTGTGATAGTCACATCCCCAGTTGAGAAACAAGGGTGAACTTCAACTCCATACTCTCATTTAACTTTCAAAGCTGTGGTAGTTTTGTCTAGTGGTTAGGCATCAGGTTGGAACAGGGGTCCCCAAACTTGGCAACTTTTAAGATTTGTGGACTTCAATTCCCAGAATTCATAGCTGGCTGGAGAATTCTGGGAGTTGAAGTCCACAAATCTTCAAGTTGCCAAGTTTGGAGGCCTCTGGGTTAGAAACTGGGAGACCATGAGTTCGAGTCCTGCCTTAGGCATGAAAGCCAACTGGCTGACTTTGGGCCAGTCACTTTCTCTCAGCCCATCTCACTTCACAGGATGGTTGTTGTGGGGGAAAACAGGAGGAGGAGGAAGATGGGTTGGGTATGTTCACTGCCTTGAGTTATTTGTAAAAATAAGGAGAGGGCCAATAAAAGCAGCAGTAATTTAAAAAGACAAAAGAGGATAGGGAAGCGGTGTGTGTCAGGATGAAATACTTGGACGAAAGGCATTTTAACTCCTGAACTCCATATTTATTTGGGGAGAAGGGGGTGGAGATAGGATTATATTTTAGAAGACCAGATAACAGATAATCAGAGTTGGAAGGGACCTTGTAGGTCATCTAGTCCAACCCCCCGCCCAAGCAGGAGACCCTACACCATTTCTGACAAATGGCAGTCCTATCTCTTCTTGAAGGTCACAAGTGATGGCGCTCCCACAACTTCCAAGGGCAACTTCTGTTCCATGAGTTGATTGTTCTCCCTGTCAGAAAGTTTCTCCTTATTTCCAGGTTGAATCTCTCCTTGTTCAGTTTCCATCTATTATTCCTTGTCTGGCACTCGGGTGCTTTGGGAAATAGATTGACCCTCCCTCCTCTTGTAGCAGTCCCTCAAATATTGGAAGGCTGCTATCATGTCTCCCCTGGTCCTTCTCTTCACCAGACAAGCCAGGCCCAGTTCCTGCAACAGTTCCTTGTATGTTTTAGCCTCCAGTCCCGTCATCATCCTGGTTGCTCTTCTCTGCACTTTTTTTTTAAGAGTCTCAACATCTTTTTTAAAGTGTGGTGAACAAAACTGGATGCAGGACTCCAGGTGTGGTCCAGGGTGGGTTCCTTCCTTCCTTCCTTCCTTCCTTCCTTCCTTCCTTCCTTTTCTTCTTCTTCTTCTTCTTCTTCTTCTTCTTCTTCTTCTTCTTCTTCTTCTTCTTCTTCTTCTTCTTCTTCTTCTTCTTTCTTTCTTTCTTTCTTTCTTTCTTTCTTTCTTTTTTTCTTCCTTCCTTCCTTCCTTCCTTCTTTCTTTCTCTTTCTTTTTCTTTCTTTCTTTCTTTCTTTCTTTCTTTCTTTCTTTCTTTCTTTCTTTCTTTCTTTCTTTCTTTCTTTCTTTCTTTCTGTAATGCCCTTTCAAATCCAGTTAGAAATCTAACTGAGATTTCTGCCCTCCCGGCTCCAGCTCAGTCTGCCAAGCGGGTCTTCGGCTCCCACGGAAGGGCCAACCCGAAGCCACGGACCCCGGACACGCTTTGGAAGCCACCTCCACGTTTTCTCCTCTTGCCATGACACCGGGAGAGGAAAAACCGGGGGGGGGGGATGCTGCTCCTGGCAGAAAGCCCAACAGGTGCCAGCGCAGCCTGGGCTTCATCCCGCGCCAGAGGGACCCGGGAGAAGCAGCTACCCAGCGGGAGCCGGCCACCCAGTCCAGCCCAATCGGTGCAGGAGGGCAGACGGTAGCGCCAACCGGCTTCCCCCACCACCCGCAACAACACTCCGAGAAGCGTCGCCATGGCAGCCGCCGCCTCGAACTACGCGCCCCATAGTGCCCGGCGGCGCGACTGAGGCTGCGCGGCGGCGGCGGCGGCGGCGCCTGGGTTTGGCCAACGCGCCCTGCCTCTTCTCTTGGACAGCGCTTTTGGCTCGGCTCGGCTGGAGCGCGCGGAGAAAGGACCGGAGGAAGAAAGGACCAGGGCGAGGGGTGAGGGCGAAGGGGGCCCCGGCCAGGGAGGGCGGCGGCGGCGGTGCCTGGGGGGGTAAACCCTGCGATCGCCCCTTGCCTTCCCCGTTGCGCTTGGCTCCTTGCCTGCCGCCGCCCTCCGATCTGCAAGCAAGGATGCTGCTGCTGGTGCTGCTGCTGCGGGGAGGAAGGCGAGGCGAGGGCATCCCGTGCCAGCCAGCCTGGAGGGAGCGCTTGCAAGGGAGCCCAACGGATGCTCCGCTGCCCGGGCCGTTTGCTGTTGCCCGGAGATGGGCAGACGAGCGATGGGTGGCTACGGGTGGGGTGAGGTGGGGGGGGGAGAGACGTATTGGAGGATCCGCCCCGATTTTGGCAAGAATCGCGCCCAATGTTGTGAAAATGAGCCTTTTTAATCTTACCAATTCCTGAAAGCTTGAATGGAAGGGGACGGAATGGGAAGAGAAGGAAGCCCCCCTGCCAGTGCACACTTCTTCCTAGTTGCCCCCCTCCTATGCGGCTTGCTGGGTGGTTATTTTTGGGGGGGGGGGGTGGAAGGCGAGAGGAGAGGTAGGTGCCTTTGGTTTTAGTTGCAGAGACCTAGGTTTGGGCAATGGCTTACAATCGATCCAGCCCGACTGCGACTCTCCGGCAAACGAGTGTGGAATGCAGAAGAGAAATCCTTCCCATCATCCTCAATCCCTTGGGAGGGAGAGAAGAGTGTGGGAGAAACGGTTTTATTTGACCCCAAGGGATCCTTTGGCGATGGATCTCAGATGCTCCCCACTGCAGGAAACATGTCCCTTTGTGCAGGGTTCTCGACTTGAAGCCATTCTGTGAAAACCCTTGTGGTTTTTCAAAGGTGTTCCTGCTTCCTTAGAAAGCGGGGGGTGGTTAAGATGGCAGCCAAGGTTTGTCTTTTGGGGTTGGTTTCAGCAGATGGACAGAGCCTAAAGCTCGCCCTGTCCCGTATCTCTGAACCGCGAGGCTTCAAAACCCTTAGAAATCAGGAACTGTAGTGAGTGAAGTGACTTCATGTGCCAGATCAGAGGAATCTGGTTACTAGATGAGGTCATGGAGTTAAGTCAGAATAAATTTAATATTCCATAGCCCCCTTCGGACTATGAAAATGTGGTTTTCCAACCCCCAGGATTGTTCCCAAGTTGTGTCTTGGCTTGTCATTTAACATAGATGCCTTCCTTGGAATCTCTTTCTCTTTACATCCGGAGTTCACACCACTTGCTGACCAGGGTTTGCTTTGGATTCAACCGTGGGTATTCTTGTAAAATAAGGGTTGATTATTTATTGTGGTTCATTAAGTCACTTTGAAACAATCCGGGGCGGGCTAGAGTGGATGATCCCAGTTTGTGTATAGAGAATGAAGGAGAAAAGTTGGTATATGTCAGGGGGTCCCCAAACTTGGCAACTTTTAAGACTTGTGGACTTCAACTCCCAGAATTCCTCAGGCAGCTATGGTGGGAGTTGAAGTCCACAAGTCTTAAAAGTTGCCAAGTTTGGAGACCTCTGGTATATGTAATTCTTTATAAATTGGGTGTCCTTAAAAAAACAATCAATTTTCTTTAAAAAAAATAATAATTTCAGCTTTCGTCTCATATTACTTTGTTTAGTATTTAACAAACCAGAGAATTCGGTTAAAACGCTTGTTTTAAAACACAAAAGGTTCAAAGGGACTCACTTGTTGGAAAATTGGGTTGCCTTTCTTGTGCTGCCACCTCCTTTCTAAATCCACAGAATGACACCCCCTCCTTGTGATCCAGCTGCAGTTTGTGTGATCAGCGCATTTTAAGAGCAAGGCGAGCCACCGTGCCAGATGTCGCTGCCAAAATAAGCACGTCCGAAGAAAACTTGAAAAGCTTAAATTAAGAGAGATTTAAAAAGAAAAAACTAAATCCTGGGAATCTGGACTGGGAAGCATACATTGCCTGCGTAGCTGGTTATAACCCTCATTTTGGTTGAGTAGCGCAGTGTCGGTGCAGTTGTCAGGGGGTTTCAGTTCAATGTGTGGAGTGTGAAGGATGTGCGTTTGTGTTTGTTTTCATGGTCATGATGTGCACTGAAGATGGTGTTTGATTTCGTTGTATGAGGTGCAATGACAAGGAAGTAAACTAAACTAGAATAAGGTCCAATAGGAGCTCGTGTTGATTAATCTATCAATCATACCTCAAGAGTTCCATGGAATTGATGGGAAGATGGATTGATGTGGCCACTTTGTGAGCAATGGATATGCTTCCAAACACATCCTCTTCCCTATTTATGGCTCTGTCTGCTGTCCTTATTTCCTAACTTTTGAAGGTAAAACTAGCTTTTTCACAGTAGTTGCAAATCAATATGGAAAACTCAAGGCACAAATGATCACGGCTATCCGCAGGGCATGTGGCAGCCACGTGGGGTCTAATCAACATTCTACAGGTAGTCCTTGACTTACAATATTTCGCTTGGTGACTGTGTGAAGTTACAACGGCACTGGAAAAAGTGACTTGGGACCATTTTTCACCCTTATGACCGTTGCAGCATTCTCATGGTCATGTGATTTTACATTTGGAAGCTTGACAACTGACTCACATTTATGACGGGCGCAGGGGTCCCAGGAGTCCCCTTTTGCGACCTTCTGACTCGCTTAACAACCGGGTTACTAATTTAACAACTGCAGCGATTCACTTAACCAACCTGGCAAGAAAAGTCGTAAAATGGGGCAAAACTCATTTAACAAATTTCTCACTTAAGCGACATGATTTTGGGGCTCAATTACGGTCGTTGGGTTGAGGACTAGCTGGACTTTTTTTGAATGTGTGCCACGCCTGAGAAGTAGGCAAAGCTTCAACCGCATCGTTGCAGCCATCATCCTGACTTTTCTCACCACACCCTGAAGACAACCTGAAAATAACCACAAATGTCTGTTGGTTATGATGCTGGGTTTTCGGCATTTTTTTACGAGCATGCCCGTGGTTGATTTTTTCGGAATTTTGTGGGATAAAAGCTGTATTTGGATAATTTCTGGCACGCTGCTTTCTTCTCCCCGGATGGGTAGTTAATTTTATCATTGTGAAAAAAAAAATTTAATGTTGCTTCAGGGGAAAGGAACTAGAGACAATGGCTTGGAATATTAACAGCTGCAAGGATTTCGTACACACAACTCTGGAAAGAAAAAGGGGTTCCACCAGAAGGCATGGTTATAAAAAAAATAATCGATTGTATAGAGATGGACAGGCTAACGGTGAAAATAAAAGACAGAGAAGATTCAATTTGCTATAGGGCCTGGGATGCCTGGTATGAGTGGTTTAGAAATAAAAATAAAATAAAATGGCAATTAGGAAAAGAATGAGGGAATATGTAAATATGTAAATATACCATAGAGAAGATTGATGTGTAAGGATAAAAGATCTTGATTTATAGCAAAAAGTAAGATGTAGTGGTAAAGGAATAAGTAAATACATATACTGAAAAATGTAAGGAGGTACGAAAGATGTCTTGATGTTGATAACAATGTATACATTTTTATTTTATGTTTTTTAAAATGTGAAAAATTAATAAAATTTATTAAAATAACAAATGTTGCTTCAGAGGAAAGGACTAGAGACAATGGCTTGGAATTGGAAAAATGACTATTTTAGCTAAATAATAGAAAAATGCGGTCAAAGAGTAAAAATAGTTCAGCGCAGAAATGAAGTGTTTTGGGAAACAGTCTGTCCAAATAGTTGAGAGGGAGTTAAGCAGAATTTGTCTTTCTATAGGAAAAGCCATTGTGGCAAGATTTCTGCATAGCAGTGAGTTAGAACAGACAGCCTCTAAAATCTCTTCTGATTCTAAAATCGAAAGATTTGAGAGTGGTAGAATTGGTGTGTGTGTGTGTGTGTAGAGAATCACAACTACTAGTGCCCTCTATTCTTCAAGATGTGGCTTTTCGTTTTTTATAGAGCCACTCTTGGTTCCCATGAAATGTTATCTCTGAAAAAAAGAAACAAATGTGTCCAAAACAGCACGATGGAAATTTTCTCCTGGAAGAATTCAAAGAAGCGATTATCGGTTTATGACCTCGGTGAAACTGTAGATAGAGTTTGCTGCTTTTTGAAGCAGGAATTCTTTCTGAAGAGAAACATTTTATGGAAGGAGCATCTATAGTAGAAGAGAAAGGCCTGAAAAGACCAATTTACATGGGGCAGAAAAATTGCTTTGTATGAAATATTAAGTATATTAAGTATGCTCTCCTGATTGTTTCTCTTGGTTTCTTTCTTTACAACAACCTTGTAAGGCAAGTGATCAGGAATAAGTGATTGATCCAAAGTTATCCAATGAGTGAGGATTTGAACCTATGCAGGCAGCCCAATTGTGACCCAGGTTGAACCCAGCTTCTCAACTCTGGTTTGAGAGTTTGGAATGCCCAGTCTTCTGAACTAGCCTGCAGACATATGTGGAAGAGGATACATCAAGATAGAGAAGGCTGGTTTGATTATCAGTCGGCTGTGACTTTCTTCATATACTTTGGTACCGATTAGGAATTGAGTTTTTAGAGGATGCTAAATAGTAACTTCCAGCAGTTCTCTTCATTGCACCTGCTGGCCAGGTCACCTATGAATTGCAGTTGGGGACTATCTAGAAGGCCACAAGTTTGGTGCACCTCAACCATCCACCTGTAATCTGGTTGGATGGCTTCGGATGTTGGGATGCCAGTTCTGGGAGGTTCGCAGAAAAACATCTCGTTTTCTTTTGGTTATTTTTCCAGATTTCCATAAAGACAATAGTCCTCATTGCAACTGGGCTAAAGCAAAGAGTAAATGAAGGTTGTTTCTGTTGACAGACCACTCCCATTAAATGTTATTCTTGTCTAGTTATGTATCTTTTTTTTTTCGCCCAGCAAAGTGGGATATTTTCCTTCTTTCCTCACACTATGAAACTCTTTAATCTTCTCTAGATCAAAGCAGGAGTAAGTTTGACGTGCATTATATCAAATGACCAGAAAGGCATCTATTGAACACGACAAAGATTGATTGGTTTCTTTTAATGGAATAGAGTTCTTCATGTTTAAACAATTTTTAGTGAGAAGAAAAAATTAAGCCCAATAAAGTTGCTTTTCAAGACCGTACTGAAAAACAGAATTGATGTATCCCAATGGGAACTTTTCAAATTGAGCAGCAAGAGTCGTTCTTTGAGCCAATTTTTAACTCCCTCCAAGAAGGGTTGATATATGAATTGTTCTCAGGATGACTCTAGGACAGAAGCATTGTGGGAATTTTAAAGTATGTCTTTATTTTGAGTCATCTATGTTTCCTGGGAGTGTTGACGTGTGAGCTCTAACCTATTGTTGACATTCAAGTAGTAGTCCAAGAATGACATATAGTGCAACGGGATCTCCACATAATTTAAGAATCATGTGTTCCAACCAGTACAATCACATTACTAGATGAGATCATGAAGCTAAGTCAGAGTGAACGTAACATTTCATGCTTTTATTCAGAATATAAGAATGTTTTTACCCCCCTGGGAGGGAAACATTTTTGAGAAGCAAGGACAAAGCGAGCAACTGATCCCAATTATAAACACGACTTTCTGTCTCACACGAATTGATCATACTTCTTGTCTCACTGTAAGGATTTAGAAATTAATCAATAACCTTATGTGTCATTCTGTGTGCAGACCTTAATAAATTAATCCAATGGGTAAACAGCGCTGTAAACTTGAATGCACAAACACAAAATAGGTCAGCAAATATTTTCTATCTTTTGCTGAAATGGAGAAACTAACCTTGAGAAAAGTGTGGGAAGAAATTCTCCTGGGTAAATCTCATTCTTTCCAGTTCCACACATGCAGGTATTGCACAGGAGATGAAGACCCTTTAGCTCTGGGAATGGTTGTGATTGGGCCATGGGACAACCCAGCACCCAAGTTATGCCAAGTCAAAGGACAAAGAGACAGGGCCAGGAAAAAAAAAGAAAGATAAAAGAATATATCTGAACACAGGCTGGCTGTATTGATAAAATAAATGCTCCTTTTCTTTGACAATGGATAGCTAAGGTGGCTGGACTTGTGAGAACTTAATGAGCTGTTGCTAATAATTTTTAGAGGAGTGCTAGAAGAATTACAACAAACTAATATTTGGGAAGTACTTGTAATAGTTAAAAGCACCAAGCAGATATTAAAATTATGTTTTGTATTGTAAATCATATCATGTAAAACATCGCCAATAAGTTATTTCTGCAATGTTTGTAAATTAGCAGAGAGAACTAACCATCTCTCCTTTTTCCAGGAATCCGGAAGAGTGTCTTGTGAATGATTGACAGGTAAACGACAAAGGACGTGATTGAGAGACATGTCAGTGCCATTCCGGAAAGAGTTGGAGAAATACAAAAATATCAATGAAGATGAAATTCTGAACAAACTCTCTGAGGATGAACTAAAACAGCTAGAGAATGTCCTTGACGACTTAGATCCAGAGGTACGTTCTAAACAATGAAACCACATTTCCGATGTTCAAAATTAGCCTCTTAAATGTTTATAATGCCTGAAGGTATAAAGATACAAGCTAGATTCATGGTTCGTTTTAACGGTACCCACAATGTCTGTCACAGCGAACCACAATCCACTGTATATAATGCCCAAGTTCACAAGACTAGGATAAACAATCCAAATGGGAGGTTTTCAACTCCATGTGGCCTGTGATAATAATAGATTGTGGAATTTACAGTCATTCAGAAGGAACAACGAGGTCTATTATGGAACCCATATCATGTATCTGATATTAACACAATTGAAAAAGTCCAGAAATATTTCACAAGAAGAGTTCTCCGCTCCTCTACTCATTGCAGAATACCTTATGCCACCAGACTTGAAACTCTAGACCTAGAAAACCTAGAACTACGCCGCCTCTGGTCCGATCTAAATATAGTATATAAAATCATACATTGCAATGTCCTACCTGTCAATGAATACTTCAGCTTCAATCATAACAATACAAGAGCAAACAATAGATACAAACTCAAGGTTAACTAAACCAAACTTGATTGCAGGAAATACGACTTCAGCAACAGAGTGTTCAATGTTTGGAATACTCTACCTGACTCTGTGGTTTCTTCCCCAAACCCCAAAAACTTTAACCTTAGACTGTCTATTATGGACCTCACCCCTTTCCTAAGAGGTCTGTAGGGGGCATGCATAAGCGCACCAACGTGCCTGCCGTCCCTGTCCTATTGTTTCTTTTTATTTTTCTTATAAGTATCTATCTCATGTATTCAAAACTATGTTTATTCTTATACCTGTATCTTGTAAGCGATTGACAAATCAAATAAATACTAAAAAAACAACAACTAAATACTATTGCTAATATTTGAAGTGACTCATGAAGCAGCAGAAGATGATAGCCTAGAGGTACATATTGAGAGTATGATGGTGGGATAAGGCTGCAGTTTAACGTCTGCTAGATCTGTGTGTGCTTTGAAAATGATTCAGAAGTGCTCCATAGGGCAGGGGTCCCCAACCACCGGTCCGCGGACCGGCACCGGTCCGTGGAACAAGTCCTACCGGGCCGCTGGTTTGCTGGGCGCGCCATCTTTTTTGATGAAAAAGTGCTTCCGGTGAGCTTTTCCGGGTAGAAAGCTCACCGGAAGCACGTTTCATCAAAAAAGATCGCGAAGCCAGCGCTTCGATGAGCTTTTCCGGGTAGAAAGCCATTTCTACCGGAAAAGCTCACTGAAGCGCTAGCGCCGCCATCTTTGATGAAAAGTGCTTCCGGTGACCTCACCGGAAGCACTTTCATCAAAAAGATGGCGGCGCCCAGCTGATGCCGGTACCAGGCCGTGGCGCCCAGCTGATGCCAGTACCGGGCCACGGCATAAAAAAGGTTGGGGATCACTGCCATAGGGTATAGAGAGAAGCATCTTTAGTCATTCAACGGATCTATTTTTTTTTTTCAGACTTCCACTCAAGTCAGAAAAAAGAATAATGGTGAATATGAATAGCTCCCTTCAGCTCTGAAGCACTTTTTCCAAATCAGTTTTGTAGTGTGTACAGCGGGGGTGTCAAACTTAAGGCCCGCAGGCCAGGTGCTTAGATCGGGTCCACAGGGCTGCCTTGGAAACAGCGAAGGACCTGCCCACGGTGCCTCTGCCAGCGAAAATGGAGCCCGGGAGGGTGAGTGTGTGTGCTGGCAGAGGGATTGTTTTGACCCAAACCTTGTTCCAAGGAAACAAACACGAAGCGGAGGTAACAGAAAAACCTTTTAATGATTCTTTACAAATTCCGTTCCTTCCCGGTTAAAAGGCTGCTTCAAACTAATTTTCTCTGATAAGAACAAGCCTTGCCAAGGTGGTGCAAGGTTGCCAAGAACACTAGATAAAGTTGCCAAGAAGTATTTCAAACACAAAGAGTCTCCCAAACACCAACCAAGATATTCTGAACATCCACAAGGCTTGAGTGCAAAAACTTCTTTGCTTCCTGCAAAGAACTCCGGTTTCTCAGCTGGCTTTTATCTCTTGAGGGAGGGGCCATTACCTTGCAGCCTTACTCCCAAGTTGCCAGTGCTGCTGCAGCTGCTCTTTCCTTCGAGCAGCCCTGCGCGCACACGCACTAAGCACAGGCTCCTCGGGGACTCCTTCATCACTCCTGCCAGCCTCCACAATCTCTGAAGGCAGCATTCCACTCCCTGTTGGTCCTGGCCCCATCCCTGCATCACACGCAGGCCCCTCATCTGAGTCCTCGCTCTCCGAGACCTCAGCTGTCCGCACCTGCTGCCGGCGAACCACAACAGGGCTGCAGGAGGCTGTTGTGGCTGAAAACGGAGCTCGGGAGCCCTTTTTCTCTGGCAGAGTGCTCGGGCCACTTGACACGAGTTACATCGAGCTGGCCACGCCCATCCTGGCCACGCCCATCCCAGCCACCTGCGGTCAAGCACAATCCTGATGTGGTGCTCAATGAAATCAAGTTTGACACCCTTGGTGTACAGCATCTACTACTTTTTCCTTACAAGGGCCACAAATGCCATGCAATTTCTGAGGAAAAAAAAGAGAGAGAGATCCTTACTGGCAGGTGCCATTTGTGTGCCTATGTGTTGAGTTCGGTAGGGGATGCTGCAACAGTAGTAAACGCGAGGACACTTTTTTGAGTGCCATTGTAAGTTTGAAGCAGGGGTGGGATTCAAATTTTTAACAACCGGTTCTGTGGGCATGGCTTAGTTGGTGGGTGTGACTTAGTGGTCATGTGACTGGCTGGTCGTGGCCAACTCAACATCACTCACATCGAGGCATGCGTCTCCTCGCCTGGCCTCTCATGACTGTGGGGATGCTGCAACAGTCGTAAGTGTGAAAAATGGTCATAAGTCACTTTTTTCAGTGCCATTGTAACTTTGAATGGTCACTCCACACAAGCAAAGTACCAGCAAAGGAGGGGGGAAAAACTCCAGAGAAGTTCCAGAGACAGGAAGTCTAGTCCTGCCAAGAATGTAATAAGGGTTAACGGAGAGGCAGTTTCTGTAAGCAACACCAGAATGTTTCCTTCCTGCCTTCCTTACAGGATTAGGCCAGTAATTTCTTCTAACATCCGGTTCTCCGAACTGCTTCGAATGTTAACAACCGGTTCTAGCGAATAGGTGCGAACTGGTAGAATCCCACCCCTCGTTTGAAGGGTCGCTAAACAAATGTTTTACGTCGAGGACTATCCGTATCCTTTTCCGATTCTTTTTGCTCTGAAGCAGGCGTGCGCATCAGCTAGATGTCACCTTAAAAGAAGTTGTGGAAATGTTCAACTCTTCCTGACTGAATAATTCCTTCTGTTTCTCGCCGTGGCAGAATGCCCTTCTACCAGCAGGCTTTCGACAGAAAGATCAGACCAGTAAAGGTGCCACGGGACCTTTCGATAGAGAACGACTATTGTCCTACTTGGAGAAACAAGCCTTGGAGCACCAAGACAGACCAGATATTGTACCTTTTACTGGAGAAAAGAAAGGTAAGTTCCTGGCTGCGACGAATAAAGCAAGGGAGATTCTACAGTTACCTTGCTGCCTCCCCGCAACATGGCAGACAAACATCTATGCAAATTGCAAGGGTATAAATATGCAATTCGTGTAATCACCTTCTTTTACCCTAAATTATTATCATTATATAATCAAATTCAATATGAAAAGGTATGTAACAATTAAGTTTTTACATCACCTGTCTTCTAGCAATTCCAGGCAGTTTACAATTGTTAAAAGCATTTAAGAATAAAAAGCAATATTAAAAAAAAAAGCACAAAAGCAGCAAGTTGTTGCTATTACAACTTGCTGGTTTTGCTCATGCCCTTGATCAAAATCTTTTTTTATCCTTATTTCCTGGATTCTATTTTAATATTCAATATCAAGGGTGGATACCGTGACTCGCAAGGCATACAGGACCTCTGAGTGATCCATATTGGCTCGCTAGGATTTAAATAAATTTGCCAGTTGGCTTCTCAAGGTATTCCTGTAACTTCTAATCTTAGGAGTCATGTTGT